>NC_133658.1:262354948-262579348 GCF_037893015.1 Macrotis lagotis | reverse complement strand
AATGAGCAACATGCACGTAAGAATCTGTGTGAATGTGTGAGTGCCTAAAAATATATCTTTCTATGGATACCTGTTTATATTTATGCAAGACCAACATATGTGAAAGAGTCTATGTGCTCTACCAGGGGAAGCCTGGGTAAATATGGCAGCATTAGGATCATCTCTTGCCCTAGAGTGCGCCGGCGTCTCGTTTCTGACACAGCTGAGCCATGAAGTTGCACATCCTCTACACTCGGCAGACAACAACCATTAATAGTAATGAGAGATATTATCCTCACAATTATAGGTTGAGCCTTTACAGTTGTCTCTTTGGTTCACAAAATAAATTATACATTTTCTCGGTGCTTGCTTTTGCCCACATGGTTTAATAAAGTGGTAAGACTTGGCATTCCTTGCTTTTATTTAAAGAAGGAAGAGAAGGGGAAAAAAACCCAAGACATTGCAAATTACTAAGTGACTTCCTCCTGATGAAATTACCAGGCAAGCTTAAAGCTGTATGTCGCTGACAGAACCAGATAGGAAGAAATGAATTATGCTTCAAAGTTATAAGATGTGAAAATTGATTCAGGAACACTGGCTGTTTTCAATTTTATATTGCCATTTATTTTAAGAACACCCAGGTTCTCACAAACAGGAGTTTATATTCTGATATGAAAATATAATTAACACTTAGAGTGACACTTCACATCCTGTGGAGTTGGATGCTTCTCCTCTGATATACAGAGTCAGGA
Organism: Macrotis lagotis; assembly: GCF_037893015.1. Taxonomy (NCBI): domain Eukaryota; kingdom Metazoa; phylum Chordata; class Mammalia; order Peramelemorphia; family Peramelidae; genus Macrotis; species Macrotis lagotis. The sequence goes on along the minus strand of NC_133658.1, from coordinate 262,578,617 downwards.
AAAGTTGATTCAAGCCGGGCTTAAATAACGAAACAATGGAAAGTCTGGCTATAAATAAATCATAAAGAATCCACTGTCTTTTTCAGCCTCTCCCCCACCCTCTCACCCTTCTGGCTTCCACCAAATTTTCATGAAGAAAAGCTGTTTCTTGGCCCTGAAGAAGGTTGCTCTGCACAAGGTGAGGATAAGCAACTGGAGGATGTTTCCTGCACACACACACACACACACACACACACACACACACACACACACACACACACAAACAGACACATTGCCCACTCAATCTCCTAGATGTGAATGGAGGAGTTCATTCCTTTCCATTCCACTCGAGTCATAATCTTTTCTAGGCCTTCTTTGATTCCTTAAAAAAGAATCAGAGTGGCATATTGGAAGGAGAACCAGAAGAGCTTTGTTTGATTTTGTTGTTGCTCAATCCTTGTGTGACCTTGGGCAATTCACAAGATGCAGGGAGGAAAGAATAGATTTGAAATCGGAGGGAATTGGTTTCACCCCTTTTTCCTTCTTCTTGACCTTGGGAGGCCTTGAGAAAGTTGTTTACCTCCTCTGGCCTTTAGTTTTCTCTTGAATAAAATGAAAGGATTTGACAAGGTGATCTTTAAGTCACTTCTGTCTCTAAAGTTTAAAAGGGTTATTACTCAGACACATACATCTAATGCATGAGACCTGATGGGGATCCCATTTTGTTGGGACTAACATGAGCTAAGCACAGACTGCTAGCTGCTATAACTACTGAACAATTGCTTAAACTACCTGGCCAACCCCTCATGACACTTCTGAGGACTGTACATGGTCAATCAAAAACAACAACAAATATTTACCAAGTGTCTGGGATATGCCAACCACTGTGTTTAGCCCAGACGAAACAAAGACAAAAACTCATTCACAGGTTTTCTCCTGAAGGAGCTTCCAACTCCCTGAGAGATCCAATGTATACAAAGAAGTAAATGAGAAGTAAGGAGAAAGAAGAGGGCTTTGGGGGGGGGGGCTTACCACCATCAATGCCAATGCCTACCAACTGCCACCAATGAGCAAGTGACCAAGTCGGTAACCAATGGAGGCTTCACCAAGGAAGTGAAATACAAACTGAGGCTTGGAAAAAATAAGAGGTGGAAAGAAAGAGAGAAAGAGAACATTGCAAGTGTGGGGGACCGTTTATGAAAATGTTCAGGGGTGGAAGATGAAACAGATAGCAGCCCAGGCCAACAGAAACACAGAAGCAGGTAGAGAAGGGTTAGTGTGAACTAAAGACAGAAAAATGTGTGAAGAACAGATTGTGAAAGACTTTGAATGTCAAACAAATATGCATATTGAATGACTAGTCCTGTGCTAACTGCTGGCAAGAAGGACTGGTAGAAAGTATGAATTATAATCATAATTATAGTAATGATACTAGAAATGATATCTTTTTAATGTCCTAAGACTTTCAGTGTGCTTTATACATATCTCATTTAATTCTGCCTCCTTACCTCTCCCTATTAGAATCCCTTTTAAATCTTTAAATTCAGCTTAAGTGCTGCCTCCTTAGACCTTTCCTGACCACTTGCCCCAGATTTTGGTGCTTTGTCCCCTGATGTGTCTTTGTGTTTACTTTGTAAGGATTTTGTTTTCATTTACTTCGTTTTATTTATCCTTACACATCCAACTCATAGGTAAGTTCCTTGGTAAGAGACTAGTTCATTGTTTTGTCTTGGTAACCTAGAAACTAACACAAGGTCTGACATGTAGGAGATGCTTAATAGATAATTAGTGAATTCAATGTGATTCAGTCCAATTCCTTTGTCACAGTAGCCCAGAAAGGCAGGTATTACCATCCCCATTTTAAAGATGAGGAAATTGAGGCTCAAGATTTTAATTAACTGGCCCATTACAATACAGCTAGTGTCAAAAGACAAAATTCAAACCCAGATCTCTCCTAATTCCAACTGCTAAATATCATCCTCAAGGAATTTATAATTTCATGAGAAGACTAGTCTTATTAATCAGGGGAATTGTGTGGTACAAAGACTCTCAGACTTAAGTAAAACCATAATTGAAGGTGAAAATGTGTAATATAAACTCTAACTACTGAAGCAGTTATGTCGAAAGGCAGTGAGAGCTTCAGAGTATAGCGGGTTGGGGGAGGGGAAAAGGTCTTCTGGGGAGGATGAACTGAGTCTTAAGAGATGGATAGAATTTGGTAAGAAAGAAGGCAGGGCATTTTAGGCAGGGGTAATACAGGTGAAAACACCTGGTCAGTATTGATGCTTTTCAATAATGCTTTACTATCTATGAAGCACTTTCTTTATAATAACCAGCCATAACAGGTACAAATCCTTATTGATACATGGAAATGGCTCAGATCATGGAGAGTCCTATCAGCAGAGCACAAAATCTCTCTGTTTGGTAGTTTCCACCAAACTGAAAAAGTTTGCATATGGCCCAGTGAGAAAGCAAGTCCCAATGCTATATGCCTATTAACTGAAGCTTAATCTCATAGTGTTCAAGAAGTCCATCACCACATTTGATGTTGATTTTTTTTAACCCTTGCAACTCTCAAAGATTGTCTTCAAATTCACAGGGTAAAAAGAGTAATCACATTGGCATAGTCACAGACCCTTGAGGTACCCAAGAACCAAGACAGGGATGAAATCAGAGTAGGGAAATGTAGAAGACTATTGTTGAATTGTTTCAGTCGTGTCCAAGTCTGTGACTCATTTGGGGTTTTCTTGGCAATGATACTGGACTGGTTTGTCATTTCCTTCTCCAGCTCATTTTATGAATGAAGAAACTGAGGCAAGAGGGTTCCATAATTGCCTGGAATCACATTGCTAATAAGTATCTAAGTCCAGATTTGAACTTAGTTCCAGGACCAGTGTTCTACACATTGCCCCACCTAGTCACTCTAAAGAAAAGCCACCCTAAACTGGTAGAAAATAAAATTATACTATAGATGAAGTATTTTAGAACACATAAAAAGCTGTTATTACATAGGGTTTATCAATATAAATGATTCATAGTGGCTCTGATGGTCATTTTGTCAGTGAATTCTTGCTCAGGTATATATTGGACCAGATGCTCTCCAAGGGCCCTTCCAACTCTTTAGATTTGGTGATTCTCTGATTCCTTTTCACATCATTAATTAGTTTGTCTTATTTCTGGGCAGACATCAAGCCCCAAGGAACCCTGAGACACAGAATATTAAGAACAACTTCTGATTTTCCCCTGGGTATTCTTCCCTCTTACCTATATTTGAAATGTTTGGTGGAGTGGAGAGAGTTCTGTCTGACTTTGGAAGCAGGATCTCCAGCCCTGGAACACACTACCTGTACAATATTGAGTAAATTACTATCCCTTTCTGCTCCAGAACTGTAAAATCTGTAAAATGAAGGACTTGGAGTAGGTGATGACTAAGGCTCCTTCCTTGCAGTTCTAAGTCTTATTGGAAATTGGAGCACTGAAGAGTCAATTGGCAGGCCACAGATCAAGTTAGTGGCCTAAGCCCCAATTATGTAAAAAACTTTCAAGATCTTAGGTTATTTATAATCCTGAGATGGTCTGACTTTCACTCCTGGGACTGGCACCTGCTTTTATTAATAACCTTAAGAAGCTTCGCAGTAACAAGCATCTTCCCATCTCCAGTTTGCCTTGGTTTGATGGGTCTGGAGGAGGGAGGTCAGGTCAGGTTAGGAGAATCACATTTATCAATTGGAGGACTCAGACATCTGAGCCACCTGGGCTTGGCATGGTAGTACTTTGCCTCTGGGTGAAAAGTCTATTTAACTTGGCACCACATTCATCCTGGGAGACAGCCCCAGGCTGGCAGGGCCAGTGACTCAGCTGGTTTTCCCCAGGACACTGGGGAAGGGGTTGGACCTACTCTGGAAAGAAAAAAATCCTCAATGGCCTCCCAAACAGACTCCCTATTGATAAAGGTGAAAAGGCTCTTCTTGGACATCAAAGCGTTCCTAATCCATTCACTTCAGCTATGGAGAAATTCTTTTGAAGTCAACAGAGCCAAAAGGTTTGGGATCAAAATATATTTGCAAATGGAATAATAGTAAGAGGACCTTGATTTGAATCCTGACTCTACTAGAAACTAAATGCAATCTTAGTCAAAGCTTAACTTCTCTGACCTCATCTACAAAATAATTTTTTTTAAAAAAACTAACCTTTATAGAAAATTTTATAATTTACAGAATGCCCTTGAATAAGTGAAGGAATTGTGTACTGATGTTTAAGGACCTGTCAACTCTAAAATTTTATACTTCTCTATCCTTTACATACCTGAGCTAAATCTATATTCATTCAGCCCTGGTTATAGGTTATATTAGAAAACATTTTGCAGGCAAGAATCTGACTGCCAGGCTGGCGTCTTTATACTGAATTTTGTGTTTTTGTTTGTTCTTAATTAAGATGTCATCAATGCAGGGAACTTCAGATGTGGAAGTTCCCTCCCTCTACCCCAAATACATTGGTTTCTGGTCCATAATTTATAACCTAGGAACTGAGAGTTTGTTTGTCCAGGGTCACAAAGCTTAATCAGAGGATAGAACTGTGATGAAGGAGAGTCACTGAATAACACTATCTTATGTTTGCTAGGCTTTCAAATTCAACTACCCTCTGAGGTAGACAGGATGGGGATGATTAAAGTTATTTTACAGAGAACAAAACAGACTCAGAGAGATGGAATGTCTCATTCTGAGACCCTTGGCTCTTTACTGATAAAGGCAGAGCCAGAATTAGAACCCATGTCTCCTAGTGTTTAGTTCCATATTTTTTTTCCATTGATTCATATGCTACCCAGCTCTTTAAGAGGTAATTAGCAGGGGCGGCTAGGTGGCGATATGGATAAAGCACCAGCCCTGGAGTCGGGAGTACCTGGGTTCAAATCTGGTCTCAGACACTGAATAATTACCTAGCTGTGTGGCCTTGGGCAAGCCACTTAACCCCATTTGCCTTGCAAAAAAAAAAAAAACAAACCTAAAAAAAAGAGGTAATTAGCAACCTAAGCTCCTTCTTAGGTCAAAATGCTGTATTAAAGATGCTGGTCTCCCAAAATGCCAGAAAAATCAGGACAAAGATCACCTGAGTTAAGCAGAAGGAGGAGATGATACCAGAGTATTGTATTTCTTTTCTAATTCCTTAATAAACAGGGAGTGGGGGATTAGAGAGTCCATGGTACAAGATTTCAGGTGTCCCAGGATAGCATCTCAAACATAATTTTCTCTATTTCTTCTCTGATGCCTGAAATTCCTTTCACAGCAGGCTTAGCCTGTAATTTCATAAGTAGAAGACAAGTTCAAGATAGAAATTCCTCTAGAAGGTGAATCTTTCCTTTCAGAGATAGGGGTACATACTCTATCTAGGATGCAAACCACAGCTTATCCATGCCCTCTACTCCTACTAGTTTATTCCATAGTCTCGATAGGATATCAATCTGCCACAAGGATATCCTACCCAATCTGTAGGGACTTCATTCATAGTTGTCTTGGCATAGTCTATGGGAGTCCTCAGACTCTCCTTGGGTGATCTCTTCCTCATCAATCCATCTTTCTTTTCCCATCATAAATCTGGGAGAGACTTCATTGACCTAAAGTCACAGTCAAGTTTAAATGAGGGTTATGAGACCTATTTCTAGGAGCAGATCCCATCTAGGTGGCTAAAGTGGGAGAAAGCAAAGAACAGTAAATACTTGAAGGAGGTTGAGGGAAAGGAGAACAACCAAAAGGAAAAAGTGAATGCAGAGAAAAATGTGGAATACCAAGGACAAATTTCAAAGAAGTTTGCCCAGGGCCAAGCTGCTTATATTAGGGAAACAGTATGATGAAATAGAAAATAAAAGCATTTGATCTAGAATCCAAAGATGTAGGTTTAAAGTTTATCTTGGGGGAGGCTAGGTGACGCAGTAGATAGAGTACTGGCCCTGGAGTCAGGAGTACATGAGTTCATATTTGGCCTCTGACACTTAATAATTACCTAGCAAGCTACTTAACCCTGTTGCCTTGCAAAAGCTAAACAAAACAAAACAAAACAAAAATAACAAAGTCTATCTTTGTTACTTGCTACTTGGGTGACCTTGGACAGGTAACTGCCCCTTCTGTGAATTAGTTTCCTTATCATCAAAGTGAAGAGATTAGACTTGATTTCTTTTTTAATCATTCATTTTCCTAATGATATCTTTTAATCTGATTCTTCTTTTAAGTTCCTTACTTGTTAATTGTAGCAACCTACTTGTATACATCATTTACCACTCCATTATCATCTGAATATTATACCCATTTCTATTTTTTGGAGACAATCAGTTTTCCATGGTTTGCAACCATACAACAATGCCTTACAGCACTGACATTAAAAGATGGATCTTCCTTATCCCCAACTTGGGGTGATTGAAGGAGCTTTATAGTTCTACAAAACAATCTAGCTTGCTCTCCTCTTTCTTTTCTGTCCTGTTTCATTCATTTCATTCATCACTGTCCATTTGAGAAGTCCACAAATCTCAATTTAACAAGCATTTAAGCATCTACTGTGATAGAAAAAGTCAGGTTAGTCTCATGGAAGATGGAGAGACTGTAGATGAATAGCCTGTGTGTTCCAATATCAAGAGATCTCAAGGAGAACCCTCATCACAGTGAGCCAAAGGTCCCCCTCCCTAGATAGGCAGGTAGGACTAGATTGAAGTTTGCACTGGTAAAGGGAATGCTGACAGACAGAAAAGATCACAGCTCCACTGAGTATTAGGGAAAGCATGGGCAAGCAATATACTAACTAAACCCAAGAGTTGGGTAAGGATACAAAAAGAAAATGGAAAATATCCCCTGCCCTCAAAGAGCTTATATTCCTCTGGGGAGATTTAGGAAATTGTGGCTTTACTGGGTTCTTGGGCCTGACCCATCCCCCCAGTAAAAAGTGGGGCATTACTCTATCACAATCAGCCAGCTGTTTTTGTCTCCACATCACTTAACAGCACATCTGAAAGAGGTTTGGTTTGAATTTTCTCCAAAGAATCAGCTACAGGGAAGTGGGTGTGGGGTGGCCAGGGAGATGGTATACATGAAATCTGGATATGATCTATTGTTTTAAGTCTGGGTGGGGAGGAGGGGATGTTTTTCATCCAGAGAAAGGAATTCCAAAGACCGACTTTTCTTTGGAAAGCTGATCATGGAGTGTGGATTTTACTCCAGTTGCATTTCAAACACCACAATCTGCCTTGATGGCCAAGTCACGGAGTTTGAACACCAAATAAAGAAATCAGAAGACATGCCCAATCATTTCAGCCTAAAGCATTTTTTTAAGAAAGAAAAATTGTTTCATTTCAGTGCCAGTACAGTGGCACACACTTTATCGTTTCGACCAAGGAAGGAAAGTAGACTAAAGGGGAATAATAAGGACCAAAGACCTGTCAGTGCTGATTTGGTATTTTAAACCGAACCCCAGCTTTAGATGCCATACAGGATTATTTATTCAGAGGAAGAGATCTATTGATTCTTTTGGTGCTTTGACTGTGAACTGGAAGCCATTTCACCCTAGAGGAAAGTGCCTAGAAATGAGTCAAGAGACATGATGTGTCTCTATCACTAACTTACTATGTAACAATAAGCAAGTCACTGCTTCTTTCTGGGACTCGGTTTCCTCTCCCATAAAATAAGAGGATTAAATTAATTCACAGTATCATACATTTAAATTGGAAGAGACCTCAGGCCATCTAGAATAGCTTCCCATTTGAAAGATGAGGGAATGAAGTCTCAGAGTAAAGAGAAATTTGCTTGTCATAAAGGAAGTCAGAACATTGGTTCTCTAATTCTAGAGATAATTTTTTTTCCACTATAAGATTCCAAATGGTCCCTTCCTTTGAATCTCAGAAATTAGGATATTAAGTTAGAGGGTACCTGAGTTACTTTATAGTTCTGACATTCTCTGTTTTAAGGATCTTTACAGAATTGAATTGTGGATAGAGAATTGACCCCCAGAATCAGGAAGACCTAGTTTCAAGTCTTGGACTTAACTTGATAGTCAGCCACAGTCTGTGTTCCCCTGGATAAGTCACTTAATATCTCACTGTCTCAAGTACCTCTCTAAGGTGATGAGCCAAGCCTATCTGTCCAATATCAGAAAAGACAGTTTACTCCCAGAGAGTAACAAAGAAGTTACACACACACACACACACACACACACACACACACACACACACAAACACATCCACCTTTCCAATCTGAAACATTGTGTTCCTTATCCTAAGATTGCTTCCAGTTCAAACATTCCAGGGAAGGAATGATAGATAGTATGCTAAGCATAAGACACCTCCTGCTATGGAAAAATAAAGTCCTCTCCTTGACCAGGCAGTAAATAAAGGGAGCAGAGCCAATCTAGCACACCTTTCAGCAAACTACAATGAAGTTTTATCATTTCTACAGATGATTTCTATAGAGCACCTAGAAATTGTAAATATGGAGACCATTACTAGAAGCTCCTTTCTAGTAATAGGGATGGAGCTAATGTTTGTCCTTCATTTTCTTTTTTCTTTTCATTTCAGAAGTGAATTTTATTTTTTGAGTTCATCTATTTTATTTCTTTAACATTCATCCATATCTATATGTATATTTTTAAGTTACAAAATTTCCTTCCACCCTCACTTTCCACCCCCTCCCCTCAGTGGTGAAGTCAGATTAACATTGTACATACATATTTTTGATAAATTTGTTACAAATTAGTCATTTTCTGTAAGAGGATTTAGGATTAAGGGAAAGAGATACATAAGAAATAATTTTTATAAAGTGTTCATCAGATTCTGAAGGATTGTTGTTCTTCATTTTTGAAGAAGACCATGACATCACAGAGGTGATGCCATGACAAGCACATGAATTGGATTTGGGTGAGGGGGGGGTGCTATGTTAAGTCATCAGCCTCACTTTCTCCTCCAGCATCATCTGTGGCCAGTGGCCAGATATGAATCAGGACAACTGGAGATGGCCCTGGATATGAGGCAATCAGGGATAAGTGACTTGCTCAAGATCACACAACTAGTGAGTGGCTAGTGTCTGAGGCCAAATTTGAACTCCTCTCCTCCAGGCTCCAAGGCCAGTGCCATATCCACTGTGCCACTTAGATACCCTAGGGAAGGACCTAAATTGACCAGGAAGTCAATAGGAAGTCATTCCTTAAACCAAAAGAATACTTGACTACCTACCTTTAAATCTTCGTTCTAAGAGAAAGCTTACTATTCAAACATTTGACAATAGGCTCTCTTCTCCTTGAAGATGTATTTAATTTTTTCTATCATACCTTCCCTGGAAGGGAAGAGTTTTACTTACAAAACAGGTCTGAATTAGAATATGGAAATGAATAGGAATCCTTGGAATGGTGAGGAATCTGGGACCCAGCAACCAAATGCAGGGTCCAAGTTAGGTAAAAAGATGAGCCTGATATCTTCAAGGTTAGAACTTGAATTCTTTGCATTTCTTACTCCCCCCATGGCTCTCTTGGAGGGGAGGCTTCAATTTCTTTTGCTTCTGCTTGGTCTTAAGTATTAAAAAGAAAAGAATTTAGGCTTCAAACACAATCCCAGAAAGGCTGATCAGGGGTCTCTAATAGCTGCATTGTAGATGAATATGGTCTTTGAATTGAATTCTAACTTCTTTGGCCTCAAAGAAGTTGTATAAGTCATTTAATCTATTTGCCAAAGTTTTTTCACCCATAAAATGGAGATAATAATAACATCAGTCTCCCAGGATCGATGTGAGGATCAAGTGAGATAAGTTGCAGTGTCTGGCATACAGTAGGTGCTTAATGAATGTTTAATGAATGAATATAGTTTACACTTATTTCTCTCTTTTTAGCAGTTGCTCTGAGTCAGCATTCAGAAGATTAAATTTAGGTCTCCCTTTACAATTTGGGGACATAGGACATAGACTATAGATTTCTTAGAATTGGCCTAAACCAAACTCCATTTATTTTTCCAAGGAAACTTAAGCTCAGGGGTAGGTGGTGACTTAGATCACAGAAAGGAGGGAGAGGAAAAGTGAGGGAATTACAGAATTTTTTTAATGTTTAAATATAATTTTTTTCTCTAATCTTTAAACAACACTATTTTTTGTTTATATCATTTAAAACATGTATCCCTTTCTTTTCTCCTCCAAAAGGGCCATCCCTTTATAACAAAAAAAAAAGAGAGAGACTTCAGGAAAAACTCATCAAAAAAGTATGATGATAAGAGAAATATAAATCAAAACAACTATGAGGTATCATCTCTCTTGCCTTGCAAATTGGCAAAAAATGACCAAAAACAAAAATGGCAATAGTAAATGTTGAAAGGATTGTGGGAAAACAGGCACATTATTACATTATTGGTGGAGCTGTGAAATGGTACATTTTGGAAAGCAAATGGGAATTATGTAGGGGGGGAAAAGTGATCAAAATGTCCATATCCTTTGAAGCAGAGACTCCATTAGAGGGCTTATTCCTCCAAGAAGTCATCAAAAAGGGAAAAGTCTCTATGTTCCAAAATATTTATAGCAGCACTTTTGGTGATAGTTAAGAACTGGAAACAAAGTAGATGTCCATGAATTGGGGGAGGGCAAAACAAATAGTGAATGTAATAGAATACAACTATACTATAAAAAATGATGGCTGTGATAAATACAGAGAAGCATGGAAAGAGCTATATGAACTTATATAAAGTGAAGTAAGCAGAGCAATATAGACAGTATTTATGTATATATATATATAACATATTTAGTATGTAACATAGTATACATATACATAAAATATAAAATTAGCAATATATATAAACAATACATACAGTAACTATAGAAATTTAAATGGAAACAACAATACACACCAAAAACTCAAAAGTAAATGTAACAAAATTATAATTCAAATGAAAAGATATAATGAGATATTTCTACCTTCCCAATTCATGAAGGTGGGAGGTCTACAGATATTGCACATTGTACGTGTTTTTTGGACTTTCTCAACATATCAATCAGTTTTCTCTCAAAAAAATACTATAAGTCATATGGTATGGTTTTCTAGGAGGGGAAGGGGAGGATACTGTCACTATGATGATTTAAGAAACAGAAAACATTAATGAAAAAGGGGGAGTCTGTCATCTTTACTGTTATCTACTAAAAGCTCTCACCCCACCCCCAATGAAAGGAGGTAGATATCTTTCTATATCTTTTCTTTGGGGTCAATCAATGGTCATTATAATTTGAAACAATTGAGTATTATTGTATCCATTTACATTGTTAAAAATTATTGTGTAGCTGTGTTCAAGATTCTACTCAATTCACATTGGCTCATTTAATGCATGTTTTCCTATGCTTTCTTTTTTCATAATATTTATAATTTCTTATAATATAAATGGTACCTAAATGTAATTTACTACCCAAAGACAGGTATCTACTTTGCTTCCAGTTCTTTGCTACTATAAAAGAAAAGTGTTATTGCACACTTTTAAATTGCATATGGGCCCTTTCTTTTTCTGATTTTTTCTTTGGGGAATATGACTAACAAGAGTTTCTAGGTAAAAAAAAAATCCATTTAAAAAAAATCCAAATTATTCTCCAGAATGGTTGGATGAATTCATAGTTCTATCAAAGATCATTTTGATGCCTATCTTTCCTCAACTTTTCCAACATTAACTATTCTCCTCTTTGTCAGCTATGCCAATTTTCTGGGTGTGCGGTCAAAACTCAGAGTTGTTTTGACTTGCATTTCTCTCATTATTAATGATGTGGCTCATTCTTTAATATGGTTGTTAATAATTTGCAACTTTTGAAAATTATTTGTCATATCTTGGACAACTTGTTGGCAAATAACTTATGTTATATATTTAAGTTGCTTATATAACTTTGGTATCAGACCGTTATCTGAGATATCTGATTAAATATTTTTCTAACTGATCACTTCCTTTCGTATTCTAGTTGCATCAATTTTACTCATGTAAAATCTTTTGAACTTACTTCATTTGAGATTATCTTCTTTAATCATCTCTATCCTTTATTTAGTTAAAAATTCACTTCTTGAGTATAGTTTTAGTAAGACTTGATCTGGTTCTCTATTAAATTTTTTATGGTATGATCTTTAATATTCAGGTTATATAAGCTTAACATGTACTAAGTGAAAGGGTCCTGAGTCCAGTTCCTTCGTTTTGTAGGATTACTATTTTCATTTGGAGTTGGTAATTAGACTGAATTCAAATAAACAAATGGCTAGAAACCAAAGCAAATTTTACTTTGGGGTTTCCATGCTTTTATTATAATTTAATGTATGTTTCATTTCCCCCTTTTCAAAGAGTAGCCATCATCAGTGTCATCTGGCAAAAAAAAAAGGCGGGGGACTTCGAATGCAGCTGTAGAAGGGGGACCACAGACTCAGGTGGGTCCCTATAATCTATTTTTATTACTCCATTTATGGGACTTCCAAAATAGACTAGGGTGAAAGTTGAATTTTGAAGGAGAGAGAAAAGCTGGTGTGTGGAAGCTGGTGGTTGATGGTGGGGGGGGGGGGGTGAGGTGGAGAATAGGGACAAGGAACATATTTCTTTATCCAAACATTGTAGATCAGTGCTGCAATTCACCATCTCAGGAGCCATTCTGTGCTGGCCGCTTGGATGGGAGGAGGGAGAGGAGGAAGAAGCTTCTGTTAGACCTTTGCTTGCCGCCTAACTTTTCCTCTTCTTCATCACCTTCTTCTTCTTCTTCTTCTTCTTCTTCTTCTTCTTCTTCTTCTTCTTCTTCTTTCTTCTTCTTTTTTTTTTTTCTGAAGAAATGTTGTCCCAGGGAGTGTCTGACTAGTTCTGCAGCTTGGCAAAAAAGCCAGACGTTACCTCATAGCTGTGGCCAGACAGCCTATTTCTATGCCAAACAACCGATGCACTAGCGCAGCGCAGTGCCTCCCTGATTAGCCCTTCTGCCGCTTTCTAGAGGCTGGAGTGTTTTGTTCAAGGTGGGCTGCTGAGTGGGTACTCTGTGTTCTTTTTGTGCAAATGAGCCGGGGGTTGGAAGGGGAGACGCAGGGGGAGCGGGGACCTCAGAGAGGGCCGAGCCGGGGGCTGGCTGGGGGACTGCGGGCTGCGGGCAACGGGGAACAATAGAGGAAGGTTACATTAAAATTCGACACTCATGGGATTGTTGGAAAACAGTATCCGTTTGAGCTGAACTGTTCGGAACCCACACTGGGGGCTCCCGGTCCTCCAGGGAATGGGGAGGAGGGGCGGGGGCGGAGGGTCAGCCCAGGCACGGGCAAAACACCAGGACCCCGATGATGGAGAGAGCCAGGTCAAATTAGATGCTTAATTGTTCCCCTTTCTTTAAGGCCAGGACACCTTTGGTTTCAACTCAGAATCATCAATTCATCAGCATCTTGGGTGGGAGGGCGGTTTGGAGGAGGGGGGATGAAGGGGGAAAACGGTTGGGGGGGGGAGGAGTGTTTGCCAACACACAGAGAGACCACGTCCCATTTTTCTTTTTTCTTTTCCTCAGTAATTGATTTACTCTCTTTTTATCTGGGGCTCTGTTCAGTTCCTTTAGGGTGGAGTGTTTTTTTTTATCCTCTCCCAGGATAAGATCTTAGGATTTAGAGGTAAAAGGGTTTTAAAGGTAACAGTAATCAATATCATCATCATCATCATCATCATGTGGTTTGCATAACATAATCTTCCCATGCTATTTGACCTTCACAATAACCTTGTGAAGCAAGTACACTCCAGATTGCCATTTTCCCGATAAGGAAACTGAGTCACTGAGGGCTTAAATGACTTGTTAAACCACTAACTCTCTGAAGGCAGAGTTAGACTCCTTATTTTTCCTGAATCCAGGTCCATCATTCTCCATTATCCTGAATATACAGAAGGGGAAAGGGAGACCTATATATTTAGTAAGTAGAAGAGCTGAAGAATGCAAACTCATTTGCCCTCCTGATTTAGGGTCTTAGGATCAAGATGGAAGAGCTAACAACAACAACTAAGAAAAGCATTTGTACAGTACTGTACATATAGTACATAAAGGTTTATAAGACATTTTACATATATTATTTTATAATAATCCTAGAAAGTAGATGGTATCATTATCCCATGTTACAGTTTGAAGACATTGAGGTAATAGCAATTAAGTGACTTGCCTAAGGTCACAAAGCACACAAAGTATCTGAGGCATTATTTGAATTCAGATCTTCCTGACTCTGAAATCTAATATTCTGTCCACTAATCCCACCCTCCCCACCCCAATTGTCTTTGGTTCAATTGCCTCCTTTTACAGTTGAGAAAACTGAGACCCAGAAAGGATAAGTAGCTCATATAAGGTCACATAAGTAACCAGTGGCATTTGAACCTAGACCATCTCACTCCAAAGGAAGAGCAGTGCCTCTACAGAGGACACATGGGAAAATCATTCAATGGGTAAAGGCTGGATGAGACTCAGAGCCCAGTCTCTAGACAGAGGCTATACAAATGTCTACCATTTCAACTCTTTTTACCTAAAATGCTCCCAGCTAACCTAGCCCCTTGGATGAAAAAGAAATTAAACGGTCCTCAGGGAAAGCACCAGATATGAGGGAAGGGTCCTTCATAACTAGACTGACTTTCAACTTCATCTAGGATCTTGGCAAGTATTGCTAATACTCTTGGACATTTAGAGAACTCTGGCCTCAGAGGAAGGTATTTAGATCACAGAATCCTAGAATGTTGGGGCTGAAGAAGCCCTAGAACATAAAATGTTTGAATTGGAAGGGACCTTAGAGCTCATCCAGCCAAACCTTTTCATTGTACAGATGAGAAAATTGAGGCTAACCACAGAACCGAAATCACATGACCCATAACAAAAACCGAGGACTATATACTTGAAACCAAGACTCTTCTCATAAGACAATATCACCCCTCACTTTGTTCCTTAGGAAAAAACTACTCCTAGTTAAAGCATAACTATTTTTAATCTGATGAGTGAAGGAAATAACCCAGGCACATATTTTGAGACAATACTAAGAGCCTTTGTACCTCTGACTTCAATTTTTTTATGAAATATACTTTCCTCCATCCAACACACAACTACATTCAGACTGCTCCTAGTATATATTAAGGATTAAACAATGAATGAGTGAATGAATGAAAGATTTAGGGGCAAGAAATGAATTAGTGAGAGAAGTTTTAGGGTTCTGGAAAAATTAAACCCAGACTTTCTGCCAATGAAAATCAATCGTTTAATAAATAATTTATTTCTTGAGTAGATCTCACATGCACCCCTCTATGTTAGTTACATAGCAGTAGTGGTATTATGAGTGAACAAGTATTCCCATTTTTTTAGATGAGGTCAAAGGCCAAAGTGACTAAGTGACTTGCCCAACAAAGTTTGTGACAGAACTGTGATTAGAGCTTAGGTGTCCTGATTCTTTGTCCAAGAGTTATATGTCATTGGAACCTGAATATGTCTAGACTATGACTAGCTTATGCTTAAGGTTTCTTTGGGGTTTCATTATCACTTATTGTAGCATTCTTAGGGGCCTTATCAAAATTGAGCCACAAGCCTTCCAAGACTTGTGGAACAGGAGCTAATATACCAGGTCATAAGGCCACAGATTTAGAACTGTCTAGGACTGCAGAGAACATCTAGTCCAATTATATGCTCTCCATCCTCACTCCACTTTCACAGCTGAGGAGGCTGAAGCCAAAAAAGTTAGATGACTTATCCAACATCACAAGTAGTTAGTGACAAAGATGAGATTTGAACCTAGGACAAGTTATTCCAAATCCAGCATCATGTCCGTTATTCTTCATTATTTGGCAGAATTACAGATCTGCTTCTAGAAGAGAACTCAGAGGCACTTAATCAACCACCTTCATTTTCACAGATAAAACTAAGTAGAGGTGTGCTGGTAATCGATTCACTGGGGAAAAGATTATGTTCTGTATATTTTGAAAATTAAGATATATTACTAACACTTTCTTCATCGTTTTCTTGTTTAAAAATCAACAAAATGATCAATCAAGCCCTGATTTGTAGCCTCTGCTGATTTCTTAGGTGTGGATGCTCATATTGAAAATGTGATGATTAGATCTTGCAAAGCCAATTGGAGATGACTAGAGCATAACACTTGAAACCAAGACCGAAGAGGTGGCTTGCCTAAGACCACAGAAATGATAGGAAAAAAGAAGTGAAACTGGTACCTCTAACCCCTTTGAATCCATTGTTCCTTTTTCCTGTGCCAAAAGACATCTTCTATAATTCAACAACACATAAAAATGGATGAAGCATTATCTGTATGTGGTTGATGATAGAGTGATTGATTGAAGAAGCATATTAAATACATCCTTTCTTACTGTGTCAGAATTAGTGGCAGTGGTAAAGATAGAAGTATTTTTGATAAAGCAAAAGTATACATACAGTAAAGATATGGTGTGATGAATGGATCACTGCACTGAGAGTCAGGAGAACTGAGTTGGGGTCCCAGGTCAGTCACTGATTTGCCATGTAACCTGGCACAAGTCATGTTACTCCCCTTACCTCAATTCTTTCAGCTATAAAATGAAGGATTTGGAATTAGTTGCTCTCTAAGCCACTTCCAGTTCTGATATTCTGTGATCTGTACTTTATATACATTAGAAAAGGGGGAAAAAAGATAAAAGCAGTCAGCCAACTGAGCTTTCTTTGCCATCAGCTCTTACTCCAGGAGATATCATGATAGCATAGTAAATTAATTTGACCTAAAATCATTCTTTGCTTCAAGCAATAGATAACTGACTCTTGGTTACCTTTGTGCCATTAGGACTCCATAAATACCATCTTGCTGCATGTCACTTCTCTTAAATCCAGAATACTAATGGTTATAATCAAATGGTCCTCTAGTCAAATAATTAAACAATCAAAAAGCAGTTATTAAAAATGTTACTATGTGACAGACACTATGCTGGGCACTGGACAAAGACTAAAATAGCTCTTGCCCTTAAGGAACTTACATTTTATCGGGAAAACACATACACACATACATGTATGCCCCTGCGTGGGTGCTTGTTATATATACTGTGCATATGCAGACCTATATGTTATATATGGAAATACACATGTGTACTATATATGAACTAATGAAAAAGTCATTATTAAGTGCTTACTATGTGAAAATCTCTGTGCTAAGTGCTGGGGATACAAACAGAGAAGTAAGACATTCTTCCTCTCAAGGAGCTCCAATGGGGGAGATAAGACAGATGGAACATCTAGCTGCAAGTCAGATGGAAAGGTCCCATGATTCTTAGGGTGCAGTAGCATAGTAAATGCTAGTAGTACCACTTCTTTAATGACCTTTCTACCAATAAAATTATATTAGTTTCTGGTGTTAAATACTTTGGCAGTGCCAAGTATTCTGTTAGCAAAAGCTCTCTTTTCTGGGTCTTTAGTAATTCTGGCCCTAGCATTTGCAGGAGCTATTAGCCACCAGATAGAATTTCCACAGAGCTTGCTTCCTACAATGATGGCCATCTCCCCACAGGTGCCCAATCACTTCATTCAGGTTAACCTATATGCCCCATGGGCAGTGATGGCTGGCAGTTGGGTATGACCAGCTCCTTCTCCAGAGGAATTACTTCTTCAGATGACTATGAGGATTAGGCTAGAAGTAAGATTGGTGGTTTCAGGTGCTGCTGTTCCTAGGAATCTTGGCTGTGTGAATATATAGATATAGGTATGCATATGCATGCATATATGTATGTATGCGTGCATACGTGTGTGCATATATGCATAATAAACACATAAAACGAATAAAGGTAATTTAGTCTATACTGTTTATCATCAATCCCCAGTTGATCAAATGGAATCATAAAGTACTGAAAAGAGGGCTGGACTCAGAGCCCCAGGTTCAGAATTCTTCTATTTGCTAGCTGGGTGACCTTAACAATACATTCACTCTCCCTGAACATCAGTTTCCTTCTCTGAAATTGAGAGAATTGAACTAGATAATCTCTAAATTCCCTCCCAGCTCTAAACACCTTCAATCTTCAGTTTCTATAATCTACTATCATGGAGAGACAAAAAGTTCTGAGTTTTTCTTTTTTTTTAGGTTTTTTTTTTTTTGCAAGGTAAATGGGGTTAAAGTGGCTTGCCCAAGGCCACACAGCTAGGTAATTATTAAGTTTCTGAGACCGGATTTGAACCCAGGTACTCTTGACTCCAGGGCCGGTGCTTTATCCACTACTCCACCTAGCCACCCCCTGAGTTTTTCTATGAACAAATACAATAAGGGATAGGGATGTGTGAAGTATGAGAAATTGTAATTATGTAATTGGTTGAACCATGACATAACAGTGGTACACATTTTGCCCTGATTATAGATTCCTCCTGAAAGTTTTGGGGACCATAGGCCTTTGTTAGCTAGACAAATATGCATCTTGAAATAGCAAAGGATAATAAGGGTAGCATTCTAGAGTGTCTCAGTTCTACCACAACCTTCAAGCAAAATATCACTTAGCCTAGACCTCTGGATCTCACTCAACACTAGGAATGGAGAGCAGAAGGTCCATTCATAGAATTCTCTCCCCTCCAGGCACAATAACAACTGATCTCAGAACCTCAGGACCATTGGAAGAAAGCAGGCTGAAACCTTTCTCAACAAGCCTTGTGTTTTTCTGCCTCAATTCCTTTGAAGAAATGGTTCCTTTTGCCAGGATTTATATTCCCTCTTTCTTTAAAACAACTTACTCTACCTGTTTTGTAGTGACTATCTCAGAAGCTTCTCCATGAAGCTTTCCTGTACTACTAAAGGCCATGGTCAAAGGCCTCCTTTCAAAGACAGGAGGAAGTGTGACACTTTTACCTTTTCTTTTTTTTGTGAGCCTTGTATTCCTTTGGCAGGCTGATGAAGCCTAGGGATGCCTTCTTGGAATAATATTTTTCAATACATAAAACAAAGCCCATAGAATTACAAAAGAAATCAATTATGTTAAAATATAGTTTCCAAAATATGTTTTTATCACCTGTCCCAGATTAAGAATCCTGCAGAGACAAAAGCTCACCAAAGAATAATTTGGCTCAAATCTCAGCTCAGTCACTCAAGCAGTTTCTCTGAACCACAGTTTTCTTATCTGTAAAGAAGAAAAAAAGGAAAAAAATGTGGCTGGGGTGGGGTGGGTTAGATAGTGAGGGTTAAATCAGGCTATTTCTAATAATATTTGTGGCTAAATAGAGTCTGGCTGTCCTGAGTTTAAATTCTGTCCTAACATTTGCCATCTCTAAGTCACTTAACCTCTCTGTAACTCAGTTTCTTCATCTGTAAAATATGGTGGTCTCCCATGATCTCAAGATCCCTCTCAGATCTAAATCTGATCCTTTCCAACTCTAAAGTCCTTTGATCAGCATGGTACTATGGAAAGAGCACTGGATTTAGGGTCAGAAGATTCGAGTTTGAATCCTGTCTCTACCATTTACTAGCTTTGTGACTAGAGCTCCTTTGGGCTTTAATTTCCTGGGTCTCTAAAATGAAGGGATTGAACAAGATAGTTCTGTAGTTTCCTCCAGGCCTGGAGCTACAATTTGATTCTATCTGTGATCTCGTCCTCTGCTGACCTCATGACACTTATTGTCAACACCTCTAATTTGGTGATTAGTCACATACTGCCTTATGTCAGCTCTTGTATTATGTTGGCATTTGAGGGTAGTCTTATTATTTACGTTTTCACAGATATGTGTTCTGTCTCTCCAGCTAAACTGTTAACTCCTTATGGTCCAAGATAAAGTATCATAACCTTTCTATCATGCACAGTAAGATTCCTCATACCTAAGAATCACAATCTGTAAATGGAGAGGCAGAGACCCATGACAAATGGTGTGGGGCAGCCCTGCCTTAGGTGCTACCTCTCATACCTCCAAACTCATGTGAGGCAAATGGCTGAACCTCTCTCTCAGCTTTGGTCTTCTTGTTTATAAAATGAGAATAATAATATGAGAAGAGTTGTGAGAGAAGCCTTCTGGAGACTTCAAAGCAATGTGGTATTATGTCAGTCGATTAAGAAGGGACCTTCAAAGATAAAATGTTAGGAAAGATCATTGAAACCAATCTCCTTATTTTATGGATGAAGAAACTGAGGTTAAGCCAACATAGTCTCATTTGGAATGATGAGGTTGAGGAGAGATGTGAGAAGGGAATACTGAACTTGAAGTTGCATCTATGGAAAACAAATAAGACCAGTGTCTTTTGTCTTCTGGTTTTATGTTCAAGGGGATTCTTATAAGGGAGAAGATAATGAATGACCCCAACCCATCAAAGGGTTAGCTTAGAACAATTGCCTGTTTCCTAAGTTGGTCCCTCTTCACAGCAGACCAAGGAAGAGACCTGTGACTGAAGCCTTAACAGGGTCAACTTCATCCCTCTCTCTCCAGGCTTCATCTCACTCTCCCCTCAAGACTGCCCCCCTCCCCTCCACTCATCTCACAAGGAAGGGTGGCAGCTTCCTTAAACTTAAGAAAATATCCCATTCTTCTTGGGTCTTAGAGTATAAAAGAAGTCCAGTAAAGCAGTAGTGCCATGTCACTATGGTCTGAGGCAAGGGAGGTTGGAAAGATTTGACAGGCCACCCAGAGAGAAAACTCACAGCTGGGCTGAAAAACTGCAAATCACACAGCTACATATAGCAGAAGAAAGAATACCAAATGTTTGATGATGGTGCTGATGGTGAAGCCTAAAACCTCAGGTCTGGCTTACATTCTTTTATGCAGAAAAAGCTAGGTGGGAAATATCCTTTCAGGTTCACTTTTTTAAAAAATAAATTTTTATTGATTTCTTTTCAGAGTTGTCTAGTGGACAGAGAGCTGGCCTCAAAGCCAGAAAAGCTCTGCCTCTGGCACACACACTGGCTGTGTGACCCAGGGCAAGTCACTTAACTTCTCAATGTTCTAGACCAGAGGTGTCAAACCTGCAGCATACAGACTCCCGAGTGTAGCCCACAAAGATTAAAATGTAATTGGGAACTATTTAGCAAAATAACTATTATAAAACTATAATAGAACATTGAGGATGTTAATATGTAGTTTTTTTAGTCAATATGCAATATGCCCCAGGAATCTTATAACAAATCCCATTTCTACTTGAGTTTGACTTCTCTAGACAATTCTTTCAAACTATTAATTGTAAAGAAGGTACTAACCTCTACTGGTAGAGTATGGATTGAATTTTTCCCACCCAGGAATTAACTATCCTAATCTAGTGACCATGAGTCTATTTCCCCGTATATTTTGTTTTTGCATCATCTACATTTTCTACTAGATCCCTCCTCCATTTCCTTCCAGAGAGCCATCCCTTATAATAAAGAACAAAAAAATGTTTCAAAAGGTGTGTGTGTGTGTGGGGGGGGGTTCAACAATATTGGTAAAGTCTAAAGTTACATCCAAAATTCCACATCTATACCCACTCCCACCTTTGCAAACTAATTTTGGGGGGGTCAGGCTTACATGTGAACTTGAATAAGGAGCATCCACTTCCCAGAAAAACTGACAGCTAAACTTGTTAACATCTCACAGTGTAAGGTGAACAGAGAAAAATCAAGAAATGGAAGCAGATTGAGGAAGCCATGAGACTAGAATTCAAGATGAAAATGAAAATGAACCTTTAAAGTCAGAATGATATAGCAAGAAGAGCACTGGGTTTGGAGTCAGTGAATATGGATTTATATTCAGGCTCTGTTATTTGTTGGTTGTATAGTCTTAGGCTAGTTCTCTCTTTTCTCTGTGCCTCAGTTTCCTCAAATGTAAAAAAAACTGAGCTACTTCCTTCACAGGGCTGTCATATGGCAAGCACTTTGTAAAATTTAAAGACTTGGATGCATTTAAGGTTTTCTTTTTATTGTTGATAAACCTTACAGAACTAACTTCTAGGTCATGTAATTATTATGATTCTTCTCCTGACTTCTGCCTCCTCTCCTGGGGTGATGTTACTTTAAAAGAAGATGAGGATATAGATTATCTTCATAAGTTTACCAGGGCAATGGATATGAGAGCAGGACTTGAGAAAGTAGCAGAAGGTTGTGAATTAAAGTTAAAAGTATACCAGGTAAGAGAAAACTCAATGGGGTGGCTAGGTGGCACAGTGGATAGAGCACTGGCCTTGGAGTCAGGAGTACCTGAGTTCAAATCTGGCCTCAGATGCTTAATAATTACCTGGCCGTGTGGAGTTGGGCAAGCCACTTAACCCCATTGCCTTGCAAAAACTAACTAAATAAATAAAGAGAAAACTCAATGAACTCTCACCCAATGGAGTCATACTTCACTCTTCTTCTCTTGAAAGTGCTTCATAGTTTCCTAAAACCTAAAATAGTTGGCATGCCAAAGAGATCAGTGTTGTAGTATTATAGAATCATAGATATTATAGGATCATAGAACTGGAGATAATCTAGACAAGTCCTTTTATGTATCATGGACCCCCTTGGTCATATAGTGAAGCCTATGGACTTCCTCTCAAAATAAAAATTTTAAATGCATAAAATAAATTACATAGGAATTCATAAGAAATAAATTATATTGAAATGACATTATAACTTTTTTCCCAAATTTCTGGACCCTAGTTTAAGAGCTTCTGATCTAGACATCCATTCAAGAACCAAGGCACACTGAAAGGAAGGTCCTTTCAAGGTCACACAGATAAAAAAGCAGCAAAGGTCAAAGTTTAAACCCAGGTCCTCTGGGTTCTGACTCCAAGTTCAATGTTCTTCTCACTACATCAGACTTAGCTAAATGAGTTCCAGATGCACAGGAAAGAAGGAGCAAGGGGGGAAGATTGAGAGATTATGGGCCACTCCAAGGGCAATAGATTTGTCCAAGGTCTGAAGAGTATAGTCTCTGCCCAGCTGGTCCAAATTAAAGTCCAGAAAGCCCTGGCACCTGCCTTTAATTTAGACCTTCCAAATTAAAGGATAATAGAAGACTCAAGATGTTCCATATTGTCAAACACAAGGTTAGGCAGAAAAGAAGCCTACTAGGTGAATTATGTTTCTCCACCAAAGACTTCCTGATCCTCATTGTGATGTAGATATGATATTGCTTTCTTAAAGATTCTGCCAGGGCATAGCAAACTGGATCTCAGACAAAGAAAAAGCAAAATAAACCTAAGTAAAAAAAAAAAGGTAATCAAGGAAACTACATTTTACTAAAAGATATC
Source organism: Macrotis lagotis (assembly GCF_037893015.1). Lineage (NCBI taxonomy): Eukaryota > Metazoa > Chordata > Mammalia > Peramelemorphia > Peramelidae > Macrotis > Macrotis lagotis. Next base: position 262,555,493 of record NC_133658.1, on the reverse strand, counting down.
ATAGATAATGAAACAATATCAAAAATTTTATAGCAAGTTTCTCTGATAAAGGCCTCATTTCTCAAATATATAGGGAACTGAGTCAAATTTATAAAAATGAGCCATTCCCCAATTGATAAATGATCAAAGGATATGAACAGGCAGTTTTCAGAAGAAGAAATCAAAGCTAACCATAATTATTTGGAAAAATTCTCAGTGACTATTGATTAAAAAAGGCAAATTAAAACAACTTTGAGGTACCAACTCACACCCATCAGAAATGACAAATGCTTTAGAGGATGAGGGAAAATAGATAAACTAATGAACTGTTGGTGGAGTTATGAACTGGTTCAACCATTATGGAGAAGAACTTGGAACTATGCCCCAAGGGCTATAAACTGTACATAGCCTTTGACCCAGCAATACTGTCTGTATTCCAAATAGATCAAAAAAAATGAAAAGGAGCTATATGTATAATATGTTCTTTGTGTGGTAGTAAAGAATTGGAAATTGGTGGATTCAGCCATTCATTTGGAGAATATATAATTAGCATATGATTGTGATGGAGTGCTACTATGTTATAAGAAATGATGAGGACCGTGGTTTAAGAAATAACATGGCAAGATCTATATGAACTGATCCAAAGTGAAGTGAGAAGAACTGGAAGATCATTGTTCATGGTAATAGCAATATTATGATAATGATAAACAGGGAAAGACCTGGATACTCTCTTTAATTCATTGATCCAAGACAATTCCAAAGGACTCATGTTGAAAAAAGTAACCTGTGTATTCTCTCCAGAGAATTTATTAACTCTTAACTGTAAATAGTGCATTATATTCTCACTTTATTTTTCAGTTTTTTGCAATATGATTAATATCAAAATGCTTTTACATGAGTTCACATATATAATTGATAACATTTTGCTTACCTACTCAGTGGGAGGAAGAGGCAGAGAGTGGAGGGAGAGAATTTGAAACTCAAAATGTTAAAATAAATAAATAAATAACAATAAAAATGAAAGACCTTCTCAGGAGAATATAAGCTCTGGCAAATTAGAAAGGTTTCTTTCTATGGACAACCCCACCAAGTCTGTCATCTGAAAAACAGCCAGTTATTTTCTAAGAGACTCATCACCAAATTCAATACAGGATGATGTATTGTTTTAGCCACAGAAACCTTGGAGTAGAGGAATTGGGATCTGTGCAGGTAGAGGAAGGATCCCACTATCCTAGTTATAGGAAACCATTCTACAAAGAAAGGAGCTGTTGTGCCCCAGGGCAACTTGCCAGCTGCCCCCCAGACCTATATGAGGGTATTGGGAAGAAGAATTATGACTGATGTTGGTCATTTCAGAGTTTGGAAGGTGACTGGGTGTGGCTCAGAAAGTAGACTTTCCAAACAGCTAGAATTTGCTTCAAATGCACAGGACTTTGTGAAGTATAAGGGAAGAGGGAAGGGAGCAGTGACTCAGTGGCTCCCATATGTCCTTTGGGGAAGAGATCTGCCTTTGGGAGAGTCAGGAGCTTTGCAGGACAATAAGGCCAGACATTTAATGCTGGAACAAATAAACCCTTTTGTTTGAGGTGTCTTAGGGAAAACCCAAAAGAGAAAGTCATGAGAGAAATACCCAAGGGAGCCCATACCAGGGAGGCAGCATGGATAGAGGACCTGGATTCAAACCCCAGCCGTGACCCTAGGTAAATTATATATTCTCTTTGGATTTCAGTTTTCTTATTTGTAAAATGAGAGACTCGATGATCTTAAAGATCCCTTCTACCCTTAACCTATAATTCTATGACTGCAAAGATAAGTATTAGTGTAGTCCATTGACAATGGAACCAAGACTAATATCTGCAAATTTAGGTCTGGAAGGGACACCTCCAAGGTAGAGGGAAGAGATACAGCCAGGCATGCCCTCCAGAAGCCTCTTGATGATAGTCTTCATGCCATGGCAGGGAGAATTTCCTGATGGTTCAAGGAGGATCTACTTCCAGGACTGGGTCTACTGGTTCAGAGGGATTCCTGGGCCCATGTTTCAGGATAGTTTCTGGGTTCAGCTCAGGGGTCATGGGAATTCCTGAATCACACTTCTTCCAGTGTTTTATCAAGAAGAAAAGATTCCTCTCAAGTGAATCTATTCAGTTTAGAACAGAGTAGGGAGGCACCAAACAGCATTAGGATGCTGTGAACTTGAAGTTAGGAAGACCACTGCAGACACTTATTAGCTATGTAAACTTGAACAAATCCATTCACTTTTCTGGGCCTCATGTATCAAAAGAGGGAACTGAATTTAATGACTTCGAAGGTCCTTTCTAACTCAAAATCAGGAACCTTGAAGCCTCCAGAAATTAAAGATCTAGAAATCGGATTGTGGAAAATTGAGGGGTGGGCTGAGGTAGGGGGTAGGGGGAAGAGAAGCTTTTAAAAAGTATAGGAACTGGGATAGGAGAAAGGGATATCACGCAGGAGGAGAATACACGGTTTTGTTAAAAAACAAAAAAAACCCACAGAGGTTCTTCCCTACTGTAACAAGGAGCTTGGAAAATTGAGAGTCAAAATGAATGAATCAAGAAGGATTCAAGGTAGAAGAGAAAGATCGATTCCTAGGGCATGGTGATCTTGAACCCTGGCTGTGAGAGTGACCTGGGGCCTGGTGTCCTGGTTTCCTCAGTCAATAAAACAGCAGGAGAGACCAGGGGTTTGAGAAGCTGTTAATCTGGTTGGCATCACTTATGTAAATCGTGAAGCTGGGCTCCTCCTAGTCTGGTTTGGGTACAGAGTGACCCAGGCACAGGGTGTGTGCAACTGGGTCGGTTGCATGACGCACACCCAGATGAAATCACTGATCCTTGAAGTATCCAAGCAGTGTCTGCTCTTGGATTGCTCAAATCGATGAGCAGACAGTACCCAGGTGAGCAGCCCAGAGCAAGATGTTATATTATCAATTCAACAACCATTTCTTAAGTGCTTCCCTTCTGTAGGCCACTACAGTACATGATGGGGAGGGGGGAGTATGCTAAACAAAAAAAAAAAAATTGAAGCAGACCCTGTCCTGAGGGACTTTGTTTTCTGGAGAGTAAGGAAGGTTGGGAGGGGGTGTTATGGGGGGATGGGATATAATACAAGTTTGTAAGTACAAAGTTTATGATAATTTTAAGAAGGAGCAAGTAATAATAGAGAGGAAAGGGCATCAAAAGAATTAGAAAAGGCTTCCTGCAAGAGATAGAACTTGTTACTGATTGTACAAGTCAGAGATGAGAAAGGAGTGCATTCCACAATTGGGGAAGAGTTCTGCAGAGACCGGGGGCAGGAGATGGAAATAATGTGTTCAGAGAACATCTTGTGTGCGGAAAAGTAGGATAAAATAAGACCAAATGCTCCAGAGTTATGGATCCCATCAGAGACAACAATTTTACTGAACCAACATGGATTCTTCAAGCTAGAGAGAAAAAAAAATGGGATCTGTTTAAGTCAATCTCTGCTTTGTTTGCTTTTGTTTTCCCCAACTCCTCAGAACTCCATCATTTAGCCTTAAAGGAATACCAATTTGATACTGATGGAATATTTGAGGAAGAGGACAATAATACAGACCTCCAAAAGAAGTCATTATCTTCCTATTTAATCTGATTGCTTGGTCACAAGAAGCCTAAAAAAATGGAGCAAACCAAAAGAACAGATGGTAATGCCTTACAAACTCTTTCTCTCTGTCAATACACATTTTTGAGAAACACCAGCTTTTTCCTTCAATTTGAAGAATGCTCGATTTTCTTCTAGGGCACCAGTGCTATGCTGATGACCTCCATCTGTCTCAACCCCATAGGGGTAAAGAGTTCACAAAGAGTCTGGTGGATGGGGGACTCGTGACAATGCCAGTCTTGAAAACCTTATGATTATTCGTGTTTGTGGTGACTGAGTTGGTTATTTATGGGCCTTTCCAACTGATAAGAAATCAATAAAATGCTTTATGGACCCTATTCCACTTCCTTATTATTCTTTTGTTTTGTCTTCAATTGGGATTATTTTAATTCAACCTATTCTTCCATAGTACAAACTATACTGACCTCTGACTTATAAAGGACAAAATATCAAGTAAGAGCATGTAGAAAATGTCTTCTTCTAAGTGTGGGAGTTCTAGAAAACTTATTAATTAGTCATCCCAATTGCTCACTGTTGTATCCTCTTCCTGAATGGATCCTGTAATCATTTTCTTTTATTGGATGTTAGTGATGTTTTCTGGGAAATATATGTCTAGTTGTAAAGGAGAAAGGTTAAAGGGAGTTGTTTGCATCATGGAGACTGAAGGCAGCTTTTCTTTTCTTTCTTTTTTCTTTTGTACAGATTTTATTTATTTTGAGTTTTACAATTTTTCCCCTAATCTTACTTCCCTCCCCCATCCCCCACAGAAGGCAATTTGCTAGTTTTTACATTGTTTCCATGGTTTACATTGATCCAAATAAAATGTGATGAGAGAAAAATCATATACTTAAGGAAGAAACATAAAGTATAAGAGATAGATAGCAAGATCAGACAATAAGATATCAGTTTTTTTTTCTAAATTAAAGGTAATAGTCCTTGGACTTTGTTCAAACTCCACAGTTCTTTCTCTGGATACAGATGGTATTCTCCATTGTGTACAGCCCCAAATTGTCCCTTGATTGCTGCACTGATGGAATGAGCAAGTGCATCATGGTTGGTCATCACCCCTATGTTGCTGTTAGGGTATACAGTGTTTTTCTGGTTTTGCTCATCTCACTCAGCATCAGTTCATGGAAATCCCTCCAGGCTTCCCTGAATTTCCCTCCCTCCTGGTTTCTAATAGAACAATAGTGTTCCATGATATATGTATATATACATATATATGTATATATACATATATATCACAGTTTGCTAAGCCATACCCCAATTGATTGATTTCCAATTCTTTGCCACCACAAACAGGGCTGCTATGAATATTTTTGTATAAGTGATGTTTTTACCCTTTTTCATCATCTCTTCAGGGTATAGACCCAGTAGTGGTATTAAAGGGTATTGCACAGTTTTGTTGCCCTTTGGGCATTGTTCCAGACCAGTCTCCAGAAAGGTTGAATGAGTTCACAGCTTCACCAACAATATATTAGTGTCCCAAAGTTCCCACAACCAGATGGCAATTTTTCTATGAGCCTCAGACTCCCTAGAAAACACACTACCCATCTTGATATCAGCTCGGTGCTGTTGATGAGTAAAGGGGAGAGGGGACTGCAAGTCAAAGGTTGTGAAACTGTAAATGCCTCCTAAAGTCAGATAGAACAAATATGGTACTCTATATGAATGGTCCCATTCAATCAATAAACATGTTTTTATTGAGTATCTACCATGAACCCAGCACTGTGCTTTGGGATACCAGAAGTAAATATAAGACAGAGTCCATGGTCTAACTGAATCATAGAACTTTTGATTAGAGGATGTCAGTTAATTAATATGTGTGAAAGGATAATGACTGGGACCCAGGTGGTACAATGGATAAAGCACTGGACCTAGAATCAAGAAAGCCTTGTATATTATAATAATGGCACCTAACTCCTGGGTTTGTTGTGAGGATCAAATGAGATGTTTGCAAATTGCTTTACAAACCTTAAAGTGCTAACTATAATATAATATATAATAATTTAATATAATAAATATTATTACTGTTGTTATTAATCATAGCAATTCAGAGTTGGAAGGGACCTCACTGGTCATGTAGGCTAGGGCTGTCCAACATTATTTTTAAAAATTTTTATTGGAAACAATAGGCAATATATTTTGATTTGCCATATTAGTGAGAACTCTGCAATAGTTCGGCTTTGATTACTAAAGCATTTAGTAAACCCACAGATGGGCCACATTTTGGACAGTTTTGGTTTAAGCTAACCTGAAGTAGGCATCTCTTCAGCAACAAACCCCAAACATGCCAGAAAGTCCTCTAGTAAAGGGATTATTGAGAACCTCCATTCTGCTTTTGGAAAATTGTAATTTGTTAGAAGATTTTTTTTTAAGTCAAACTCCTTGCATCTCTACCCATGGTTCTGCCATCTGGGTCAAGTGAAACAGATCTAATATCTATTCTCTGACTATCCCTCATGCCTGTAATTCATTCCTTCCTCACCTCCAAATCACAGACTGACTAGTTTTCTTCAAGACAGTTCAAGTATTAGATTCTATGTGACATGCTTCCTGATCTCCTAGCAGACCCCAGCCTTTGTATTTATTTTTCACATACATACATTTCTCCCTATAAAATGTAACCTTTTTGAGGTCAGCACTCTATCCAATGTGCTACCTAGATTTCATCTTTATCACTTCATATACATTAAATTATTTTAACTTCACCGTAATCCTGTAAAATAACTACTGCAAGGATTATTATTCTCATTTTACGGATGAGGAAATGGCAGCTCAGAGACTAGTCCAGGGTCACATGGCTAGTAAAGATCAGAGGCAGCATTCAAATACAGGTTTCTTTGACCCTAGATCCAGTCCCTTGGTTCCTGGAACATATAAGTCTGGCAGGTGGTCATTTTTTTTTTACCCATGTCCAGCTCTCCCTGTGTGTGGCGTCCAGCCTGTCCCTTTTATATCTAACAGAAACCTGAATTGTTCTCATTTTTAGTCTGGCTTGTGGATTTCCCATACAAACAGTCATGCATGCAAGGAAAAAGGAAAGAAAACTACTCAGGTCCACAACATCTCTTGAATGATTCATTTACTTGGAGAATCCTGAAGAACAGTGTCAATTCCAGACATTAGTATGCAAATTTTAGTCTCAGAGTTCCCAACTCGTGAATGGAAACTAGAGAGTGATTTGGCAGGAATTACTGTGTTTGCAGCACATAGGGCTCCCCCACCCCAATTTAATGAGAGTAGTTTGGCTATAGATTAGACTCATTAGTCTTCTTGAAGGTGAATAAACTACCAACATTGTACCCTTTGAAAAGACTGATTAATGGAGGCAGATTTAATAGGGCAATTAGGTGGTACAGTCGATGGATTGTGGGACTCAAGAGTCTGGAAGACCTGAATGCAAATCCTACCTCTGAAGCTTACTAGCTGTGTGCCCATGGACAGATCAACTAACCCCTTTGGGCCTTAGTTTCCCCACAGGTAAGAGAAAGATAATAATAGCACCTACCTCAGTGTTGTTAGGAGAATCAAATGAGTTAACATATAAAAAGTATTGCAAACCTTAAAACACTATGCAAATACTAAGTTTTATCATTCTTCAAAACATTGGACTAGAAGGGACCTTAAAGATTATTTAATTTAACCTAATCTCCCCATTTTATAGATGGAGAAACTGAAGCCCAGAGAGGAAAAGAGTCTTGCCCAAAGTCATACTACTAGATGGGGATCAACCACAACCAGTAATCCTAACTGTGATCCCCATTTCCCTTCACCAGGACTATTAAAGTAGCCTTCTCACTGTTCTCCCTCTCTCAGAGGGTTCCCCGCTCTGATGTGTCCTCCATGTAGTTGCCAAGGCAATTTTTCTGAGGCATAGGGTATGACTATATCACACATCACAACTCTCTCCTCATTTCAGTGAATTCCAGTGACTCCCTATTACCTACAGGACAAATATAAACTTTGTTTGACAGTTAAATCTCTTCCTACCTTTCTAGTCTTCTTACTCTTTCTCCTTGAAGTATATGTTCCAAAATTATTGACCAACTTGTGGTTTCTCAAACATCTTTCATCTCAATCTATACCAACTGGTCCCCTTACTTGGAATGACCCTCCTCATCTCCTCACCCTCACTTCTCTTTCTTTTCTTTTCTTTTTTTTTTTTTGCAAAGCAATGGGGTAAAGTGACTTGCCCAAGGTGCCACAGTTAGGTAATTATTAAATGCCTGAGTTTGGATTTGAACTCAGGTCCTCCTGACTCCATGAGTGGTGTTCTATTCACTGTGCCACTTAGTTGCCCTCACCTCCACTTCTCAATGTTCCTGAAGTACTTCAACCTCATCTAAGAGTCCTTTCCTGGTTGCCCTTCCCTGAGACAGAGAGAGAGAGAGACAGAGAGAAAGAGAGACAGAGAGACAGAGACAGACACAGAGACAGAGGCAGAGATAGAGAACTTGTTAAGCATTTTCTTATGTGCTAGATTTGTATGCTAAATGCTTAAGGATAGAGATACAAGCAAGAACAGGGGCATAGTTTGGGGATAGTTTGGGGAAGTCATAGTGGAGTCCTGGTTCAAGCTAGGAAAAGATGAAAACAAACCTAGCAGATCTGTCAGACCCAGGGTCCGAGTCCAAGGTTCCAGGCAGAGAGAATGAGGACAGTGGTTGGAATGAAGAGGTGGAGGTGGCTAAAGAATAAAGAAGATGCCCCTGCCTCATCTTGAGTCCCAGCCTTCTTGACCATAGGCTGACCGAGGATAGGACAGACCTCTGGAAGACTGGGCAATCAGTTTTCTTCTTTCCTATCTTGTAGTCCCACTTTCCTTCCTGCTCTCTGCCACACTGTAAAACACCAGACAAATGGTGTCACTGTTTTCTCTGGAGTTGGAATTGATAACTATGTCCTCCACCAGAGTCAGAGGGCTGATTTAATATGTGAACCAAGCACCACACACTGTCTCCATTCCCTGGAAACCAAAAACTCATGGCTGACAATTGCAGCAGGACTGAGCTGAGGGGTTTGGCAGGTCTTCTGTAGGGGCAGAGGCTAAGGCGGGGGGGGTGTGTGGGAATCTGCTAGTATTTTTATTTGAACGAGCTAGGAAAAGGTGGGGTAAAGGAGAAGGAAAAGAGAGGGGAGATTAGGTTTTTTTGAACTTGCAGTTATAGAATTACTCCCTGACTTGTTCTCCTTGCTGACAGCATCAATCAATAGAGGAGAGTCTGCCCACTAAATAAAGATACTGGCTTTGTGTAAAATTGGACCAGACGAACAGACAGCATATTGTAAGGGCACTGCCACCTCGGAGGAAGAGACTGAGACGTCTGGAGAGAGAAAGAGAGTTCTTGGCCCCCGTCATTGTGTTGTCTGCATTATAGCAAGCGGAGGGGCAACAGGAAACCAGACTGGCCCAGGCTTAATCCCAGCCCCCAGGGTCTGAATTCCTTAGAACACTCGGGACTGAGCCCCACAGACCTTGGTTTCTGGAGCCAGAGAAGTGGGCTGAGATAAAAAGGGTGCTTATTATATTGGATCTGGCAAATGTTTGCCTAACAAAATGCTGGGTGGGCGTTGTAGGTGAAGTGAGGCTTTGTAAAGTCTGTAAAGGGCAAAAGACCTGGATTTAAGCTCAGTTCCTGAAGGACATGGAAATTTTTAACTAGGGTCCATATGCTTCTAAACTTTCAGTTCATTTTTTTACTAAAAAAAGTTTTAGCATTTTTTGGGCTTTTTAAAAAAATATAACTTATTACCCATTTTGTAACAAAGGAGAATTAAGCAAACCAAATTATTTTAACAGTGACTGACCACCTCTGCCCCATTCTGAGCCAAGGTCTACCATCTCTCTGCCAAGAAGAGGAGCATCATCAGTCCTCTATAATTAAAGTTGGTCATCATTTTTGATCTGTATAGGGTTGTTAGTGTTTTGATTTACATTGTTGGGGGTGATTTCATGTCTTATTATCTTGATTCTTTTGCTTTATTCTCTATATATGACCATGTTTCTCTAAATCTCTCATCATCATCATGTTATGGCACAATAATATTCCCTTACATCCATATAACACAATATGATATACCCCTTATATAACCTTACCCCAAGAGATGGTTCATCCTTGTTTGAAGATGAACTGTTTTTAGATAATAAACCCTATTTCTGTTTTACTTTGGCTATTAGAATATTATATTTGTTAAGTTCGTACTACAAAAAACAAATTAAAATAATCATGTATGACCATTCTCCTAAAAAGGGTGAGAAGGGGGAATAACTATGAAAATCTGGGTGGGAAAAGTTATACTGCTTGAATCTTACTCTGAACAAGGCACAGAGATGAAAGCTAAATTCATAAAAAATCAATGGATTCAGAACTATCAAACAGAACTTAAAGACACTCTAGTCTAACTCTCTTTAAAAAAAATTTTAAACTGAGAAAGAAACTAAGGACATACATTTTCTCCTTAGAAATCAAAGAAAGGGGATGACAGGGTTGTGGAAATAGACCCTTAGTGGGTATTTTATTCAACAATGGGATGGATCTATCTGTTATCTTGGAGACCTCCAGTCCCAAGAGGTTCTGTTGCTCTGATGAGATTAACTATAGAGAAACATTTCCATCATCATTCAATAAACATTTGTTAATTATCAGTTGGACAGTGGATAGAGCACTGGGTTTGCAATCAGGAAGATTCATCTTCATGAGTTCAAATCTGGCCTCAGACACTTAGTAGCTATGTTACCTTGAGTAAGTCATTTAACTCTGCCTCAGTTCCTCATCCATAAAATAAGCTAGAGAAGGAAATGTCAAACTACTCCAGTATCTTTGCCAAGAAAAAATCACAAAAGGGATCACAAAGAGTCTGAAACAACTGAACAATAACCACAAGAAAAACACCAGTTACTGTGCAACTGGAGATATAAAAAAAGACAAAAGACAGTTCCTGCCCTCAAGTAACTTACAATCTAGTTAGAGACAATATGCAAGGGGTAGCCTGATGGAACATGGGTAGACCACGGGCCCTGAAGTCAGGAGAACCTGAGTTCAAATTCAGGCTCAGATATTTATTAGCTGTATGATCTTGGGCAAGTCACTTAATCCTGATTTCCTAGAATCCAGGGCCATCTCCAGTTGTCCTAATTCACATCTGGCCACTGAACCCAGATGGTTTTGGAGGAGAAAGTGAGGCTGGTGACACAGTGTTCCCCTTACTCAAATCCAGTTCATGTGGATGTCACAGCATCTCCTCCCTGATGTCATGATCTTCTTCAAGAACCATGGACAAACATAAGTATGCAAACACATACATATAAAGCAAGCTATACAGGATAAATAGGAAATAATTAAAAGAGGTAAAGCACTGATATTTATAGGAATTAGGGAAGGATTCCTGTAGAACGTGGGGTTTTAGCAAAGATTTAAAATAGTCAAAACAGAAGAGGGAAAATGTTCTAACTATGCAGAGCAGCCAGAAAAAATGCCCAGAGCTGGGAGATAGAGTGACTAGTTTGAAAGACGCCAGAGTCACTGAATTAATGAGTATGTGGTGGGGAGTAAGGTGTGAGAAGACTGAAATGGGGTTAGACTATGAAGAACTTTGCCAAACAGAGAATTTTATATTTGTTCCTGGAAGCAATAGGAATTTATTGAGTTGGGGAGAGGGTGGGGAAGGGAGAAGGGTGTCATGATGGTTTGGTGCTTTAGAAAAATCACTTTAGTGGCTGAATGGGGAAAGTATTGGAAGTATTGAGGCAGGCAGTCCCACTAGCAGGCTTTTGCAATAATGAAGATGTGAGGTAATGAGTGTCTGCACTAGAGTGGTAGCAGTATTAGAGGAGAGAAGGGAGTCTATTTGGGAGATATTGCAAAGGTGAAATCAACAGGTGTTGGCAACAGCTTAGATATAGGGGGGTTGAGAGTTAGTGAGGAATCCAGACTGACTCCTAGATTGTGAGCTGAGGAACACTAAGGATGGTGTTGCCCTTTACAGGAATAGGAAAGGTGGGGAAGGAAGGTTTAGGAGAAAAGATAATGAGTTCAATTTTGAACATCTATTTTTTGAACTTAGGATGCCTACTAGACATCCAGTGCAATATATGAAAAGCAATTGGATATATGAGACTGTTGATCAGCAGAGAGACTAGGGAAGGAAAGATAGATTTGAGAATCATCAGCATAAAACTGATAATTAAATCCATGGAGGCTAATGAGTTCACCAAGTGAAATAGTATAGAGGGAGACAAGAAGAGGACCCAGAACAGAAAGCTGAGTAACACCTCTTTTTAGAGGGTGTGGTCTGGGTGAGGATTCAGCACCAGGAGACCAAGGAGATCAGAGAGGTAGGAGGAAATCCAGGAGAGAGTGACATCCTGAAAGCCCATAGAAAAGAGAGAATGAAGAAGGAAAGACTGATCAACAGTATCAAAGACTGCAAAGAAGTCAGGGAGAATGAGGACTGAGAAAAAAAAGCATTGGATTTGGCAACTGTGAGATCATTAGTGACTTTGGAGTGAACAGTTTTGGTGGAATAATAAAGACAGATTATAAGGGATTAATAAGAGAGTGAGAGCAGAGAAGGTGGAAATATCTAGTATAAGTCAGACTTTTCAAGGAGTTTGACAATGAAGGGCTGAAGAGATATAGGATGGTAGTTAGCAGGGAAGGAAGGATCGAGGTGAGGAATTTTTTCAGGTTAGGGGAGATTTAGGCAAGTTCTAGGCAGTAGGAAATGAATCAATAGCCAGGGAAAGATTGAAAATAAGTGAAAGAATGAGAATGACAAAACGGGAGCAATCTTTTGGAAGGGATGGGATGGACTGGGATCAGTTGAACAAATAGAGGAGTTGGCAATGATGAGCAATAAAGCCACTTTATTATGTCAAATAGAAGAAAGTGACAGAAGGTATCTGAGTAATGGAAGATGAAGAGGGGAGTTCATAAAAAATGGACTAAATTTTGAAGCAGAGAGCTCAGCTGAATGAGGGGAGGGAGAACTAGGGGAAGTTTGAGGAGGGATGAAAACGTTTAGAAGAGCTGCTGTGGAGAGTAGGGAGGTATGGTAGAATTGCCTAGAAGCAGTGAGGGCTCAGTTAAGGTTGTGTAACATGAGTTAGTAATTGGACTCAGTAAGAGGGTTGTGTGATTTTCTCTTTTATTCAGCAGCATGCAAGTGGTTGAGAAGATAATGCACCATTGGGTTGATCTAAGACTGAGGCTTGGATGGGCATAATTGGGAAAATTATGAAGAGACTAGGGATTCAAGAGGTAAAAACAATCTTTGGCAACTTCCTAAGCCAAAAGGCTAACCAGTTATAGTCCCAAGCTTAAGCCATTCTCTCCTCTCCCCAACTGACTTGACATCCCATCCCCCAATAATTTGTTATATGGAGTTTGGCAAGGCTAATCAACTGATATTAATTAGACTTATTTTCTAGTCCAGCCTCTTAAAATATCCATCTCCATTCAAATGGACCTCAGTGGAATGAGTCACTCTCCATGAAGATTCTAGGAATTCCAATGCCATCATGCTGTCATCTCTTATCTGACTCTCCACTCTTTTCAGATAAAAAAACTGAGGCCCTAAAAAGGGAGCAAATGGCTTGCTTAAGGGCAAGTATCTAGTGGCAGAGCTGAAGTTACAACCTCAGTCCTCTGACTCCAAGTATCCTGAGCCCTCTTTCTATTCAAACACTGCCTCCTGTCTTTATCATCACTCTAAGTTTCCTAAATTATGCAGAACTTCATCTTGGCTTTCCTATCACCCCCTCAAGGACCTCCGGGACTGTGCTGAATTCAGGTATTATAGGTGTTCAGTCTAGCAGTGAGAGCCTTGGGGGACCAGACAGCCAGACATCTAAAGGGGATATGGTTGTGGAAGCTGGGGTAATTCACTTGATGCCAACCTTTGAGCTGCTATCCCTACAGATAGTTCCTGGAGCATTTGCCAACAATCCTGGCATGTCCTCTGCCCAATATTACATTATTGGCATTAGATCCTTGCTTGATTATAGTTTGTTAAGGATAGAAATCAAGTCTTACTTTTCTTTTTAACTCCTAGAATGGAGCCCAAGACCTAGCACATTCATAGTAGAGAGGTCGTGTTTAAAAAAAAGTTCCAGGAATCTTAGTTGAGTTTTAAGCTTTAAGAGTTTCATACCCATGTATAGTAGGAAGTGCTCTGGACCAGTAGTCAGGAAACCCTGATCTAATACATGTCAGTCAGAGTCGAGACAGACAAAGAGACAGAAAGACAGCAAAGTGAATTTTTTTTTAATTAGACCTGTAATTTCCTTGGCACATGGTACTCCCTCTAGGAATGACAATCAGTACTACTTGTTATCAACCAATCAATCTATATTTATTAATTACCCGCTATGTCACAGACATTATGCTAAATACTAGGGATACAGAATCAAAAGACAAACCTTTGCCTTGGAGGAACTTACAGTCTAATTGTATATAACAAAAATATTCAAAATAAATTATATGCAGGATAAATATGAAATAATTAACAGAGGGAAGGAAATGGTATTAAGAGGTGTTAGAGAAGGCTTCTCACATAATGTGGGATTTTCCCTTGAGAAGCCAGGGCAGTCCATAGTCCAAGCATTCCAGACAGGGAGGACAGCCAGAGAAAAGACTCAGAACTGAGATGGAGCATCTTGTTGATGGAGTTCAGTGTCATTGGCCTTACTAATTATATAATTATTCTAAGTCTCACTTTTTTTATCTGCAAAATGGGGACAATGCTATTTTCGTTATCTACTTGCTTTGGAAAAAGTTTGCAAACTTCAATGTACTGTATAAATGTAAATGTTTCTTTTTTATCATCACACTAAAAAAGAGCTATAGTTGAAAGTCAGAAGAATTGGGTTCGAATCCCAACTCTGCCACTTAAAATTGTTTAACTTTGGGAAATGTCACTAAATTTTCTGGACCTCAGTCACCTCATCTATAGAATGATGAGGGTATATATACATACATACACATATATACAATATACATATAGACAACGTGTATATAAACACACACATATATAAAATATGTCATATAACTATATTATATATTTATAAATTATAAATATAATACATATACACATACATAATACATACATATACATACTTACCTTAGAGGTCCCTTCTAGCTCTAAAGCTATGAACTTATAAAATATTATTAGCTAATATTTATTCAACAAAAGTTACTACAAGATATGTGGTTTTAAGACACTTGAACTCTCAACCTCAAATTCCCCCATCTGCTTATTGGAAAGACTAATACTTATATTCCTTCCTTCAAGGGGGTATTATAAAGAAAGTGCTTTGTAAACCTTAAGACTTTGGGAAATGTGAGCTAGTGTTATATAATGCAATATGTTTGCCTAGTCCAACATCGAGTACAATACAAATTGGGGCAAAAGGCACTGTTCCTGCTATGAAGGAATTTATAATCTAATTTCTTGTAGCCAGAGTCGATCATTCTCACAGGCAACACAAGTAGGATCTCCTGTATGTGACAAGTCCATCCCTTTGGCTCCCAAATTGAGGTCATTGACCTTAATTCCTCTCTCCCTGTCTGGGGCAGATGAAGAACAAATGGGGTCCTGGGATAAGAGATGGACTTCAGTAAGAAGTCATTAGTTAGTGTGCAGTTTTGTAATGTAAAATAAAGGCAGCTAGGGCAGATACTCCTTTTAACCCTATCTTGATTCTCACTGACTGTACTTCCATGAAACCCACCTGTGGTTAGGCAGTTAATGAGCATTTACTGATTGCCCACTAAGTTCCTGTAGTGCTACAATATGGAAATCACAGAGAAGTGTGAGACACAGCCCCTACCCTCAGGAAACAGTCCAACTGAATGACATATATTGGTGGGAGAGGTGGAGAGTGGGGGCTAGTGCTAGTAAATATTTAACAAAAAGCTCTCAGAAAAAAATGTAGGCAGGACAAATTTTTCAGTTTAATCTGCATTATTAACATTTACTTCATCACTTGATTAAGTCTAGACAAGCAACAAAACAACAAATTAAGCTCTGATTTATGGCCTTTGCTGATTTCCAAGGTATGAATGCTCACAATGAAAATGTGACAGTCAGTTCCCAAGGACCAAGGAGAACTGGCTCTAACATATACACCTCACCATAGAATTCAATTCTATTCGGTAAACATTTTTTTTATTAAATGTCCACTATTTAAGATTCTAATGGTAGGCTCTGGAAGAAATAGAAAGTTTAGACAATACCCAATCCTTATCTTCATGCAATTTAGGATCTGATAAAGAGATGTGACTCATACCTAAATGTCTGTAACCCAAAAGAATATGATTCATAGATTGTGAGAGGGAAGGGGAAGACCCCTGGACTTCAAGTAACGAGAGAGAGAGAGAGAGAGAGAGAGAGAGAGAGAGAGAGAGAGAGAGAGAGGAATTTGGATAGGCCAGGGAACAGTGAGACCAGGGATATACTCTTTGTACTAGTTTTGTAGCCTGGGCTGCTCTCTCAATTTCTCCAGGCTTAAGTCCTGAGTCCTCAGGTCTTTTTCTCTAATGTTCCAGAAACTTCTTCACCTTGGAAGCTCACTCCCCCTGGACTTTACACACTGGAAATGCCCTCTGCCCTTTCAGACTCTCTCTCTCTGATTAGCTAGTTGCTTCCTCTCAGAACCTCTGTTTTAAGGAAGCCCTGGCCAACCACGTCTTTATTCATGTCTAGGTTATACCCCTGACTCTCCCAGATTCTCTATGATGACCCAACCTAGGAACCTTTACCTTGTAATCCCCTGCCCACCTCTGATTTTCACCCCGTTTTATGTGTTAAGGAAAGGGGTTGTTTTTCTCTCTGTTTTCTGCCTAGCATAGTGCCTTAATAATAATAATAAATGCTTGTTGACTCGAATCTAGAAAGAGGTCATTGACTCTGACCAGGGTTTGTATTTAGATTGATTGAGATTTAGGGCTCATTTATTATACTTGCTATAAAGACATCTCTTTAACGTGATATTCAAGGGAGAGAACTCTGGATTTGTTCAAATCTTAGCTCTGACACTGACTAGTTGTGTGACCATGGGCAAGTCACTTTCCTCTGAGTTATGTTTTCCTTTTTTTGTGAAATGGCAATTAAAAAAAATGCACTGTTGTAGGAAAAAATATTGTGTAAACCTTAAAGCATTTTCTACATGTGGGAGTTATTATTTTACCTCCTTCTTAACACTTTTAAACTCAAATGCTTTTTTTTAAAAGAAAATCTCAGCTAATTCAAAAGATTACTACCAATTAAACAAAGGTCACTGAGACAAGCCCTTGGCTTTGTGTCATGACTGTACCCCAGAGCCACCTAAGACTGATGTATGCTTAATGGAATAAACACAGGAATTTGATAATGAACTGCAGACTGTGGCCTCCTCACTCCCCCACCTCTCTTTGTGTGTACCTAGGATGAAGTATAGAAGAGGGAGGTTAGCATTGAGAGTCAAGACATCCAAGTCTCTGAGTCTTAACTTTACCAACTAACTAACTGGGAACATGGGCATGTGATCCTGGGCAATTAATTGGGAAACATTTGGTCGGTGTCCACCTACTGAGGGCAACCCCAGAGCTAGATGCTCAGGGACGTGTTCAGTTATTTAAGACACTATTTAGTCACTCTCTTGATTTTACAGATAAGTGGGGGAGGGGGAAGACACCAACATAAATAGCTGTTAATATACAATATTAATCCCTCAAATACATTGAAATATTTCAAACCAAAGTATTGTATAAGGTCCAAGGGGAAGGGGCAAAGGTAATTACCCAACTGAAAAGAAAAATGAGGGCAGCTAGGTAGTGCAGTGGATAGAGCACTGGCCCTAGTGTCCGGAGTACCTGAGTTCAAATCCAGCCTCAGACACTTAATAATTACCTAGTTGTGTAGCCTTGGGCAAGCCACTTAACCCCATTGCCTTACAAAAACTAAAAAAGGAAAAATGAAGGCTTTATGAAAGACCTTGTACATTGGAATCATAGACTGATAGAGTTTCAAGGTTAACAGGGACCTTAGAGATCAGATGACCACAACCATATCAACAACAATTATAGTTATACTAAGTCTTAAGGTTTGCATAACACTTTCCAAAACACTTTTCATCTTTACAACAATGCTATGAGGCAAACTTTCCCCATTTTATAGGAGTTTTTATCCCATTTTACAGATAAAAAAAACTGTGGGAGGTAAGTGACTTGTCTAGGGCTCCATAGCTAGTAGGTATCATAGGCAAGATTTGCACTCAAGTTTTCCTTTCTGAGTTCCATACTCTCAGCTTAACTGCCTTAGTAGCAGTAGTAGTAGTAGTAGTAGTAGTAGTAGTACTAGTAGTAGTAGTCATAGTCATTAGCCTAGGAGTTCTTAACTGGGGGGGGGGAGAGGGGGGAACCTGTGAACTTAATTCTTAAATATTTTGATAGCTGTATTTGAATTTAATTGGTTTTCCTTACAAGACTATTTTATGTATTTAAAAGCATTTTTCCTAAGCACCACCACCAGACTGCCAAAGGAACCCATAGAAAGGGGGAGGTGTTAAGAATACCTGATTCAATCTAACTCCATCATTTTACAGTGAACTGAGGAGTATGTATTAAAGAAATAGGTGAAGAATGAAAATCCAAGTGTAGGAAGCAATGTGAACAAGAACACAGGGGCATAAGAGATTGGTTATAGCCTGTGTAAATGTTTAGTGGGGTGAGATATAGCTGTAACATAGAAAGAGGGGAACAATATAAGAGAGAGATATTGAATGTTGGTGGAGAAACCTGTACTTTACAAGGCAGACAATAGGGAGTCCAAAAAAGATTTTGAAGCCCAGTGGCAACATGTCCAGATTTAAAGAGAAAGTATCCGCAATATCTCAGCTAACGTGTATTCAGTGCCTACTACTGGCTTACCTGTGCTAGGAGCTAGGGGCTGTATAAAGCTTATGTGAGTTAAGAAATGCTATGAAAGCTTAAAACTAAGACTTGAGACATCCTATATCAAGTATGATCATTTTGCTGTGAAGTCTGAATTGGGGTAGGGAGGAGGCAGTGGCAATCATCTGTTAAGGAATACTAGTGGGCAACAATCCAAAGGAGCCTCTTCAAGAGCAGTATTGGTGGGAAATGTTAGAGATTTAAAAAAAAATTATTGATGAGTCATGTATGACTCTTTATGACCCCATTTTGGGTTTTCTTGGCAGAGATACTGGGATTGATTTGCTATTTCCTTCTCCAGCTCATTTTACAGATGATTAAACTGAGGCAAACAGGTTTAAGTGGTTTGCCCAGGGTCCCACAAGTAGTAAGGGTCTGAAGCCAGATTTGATCCAAGTTCTTCTAACTCCAAGGCCAGCATTCTATCTACTTTACCACCTATATACCCTTCCCCACCCCACCCCCACAAAACCAAAAGTTTTGCAGAGATGTTCCAAATCAATTCTATTCTCTGGGGCCTTGGGTTTCCAATCTGAAAAACCAAGGGTTGGGCTCTATGTCATCAGAAGCCCTTTCTAGCTCTATAGGGAAAAGAAAAAAAAAATCTGAGTTATGATTGTACTCCACTGTCCATGTGAAAAACTGAGGCTAGAAGGAATGACTGCTTTATTCTTATAGCCTTCTCCCCTTCCAACCTGAGAGCCTGCAGGTTACTGAGAATTAAAAGGCTTTCCAAGGGCTCTGAACTACAAAAAGGTCACCCTAGGAGCTCCCCTTGGACAATCTTTCCCTACCCCCACTCACTAATGTCTCCTCTGGGAGGGTCATAGTTTCAAGGGTCTGGGAGGAGGCACATTATGTTCTCAGATTGTCAACAATCCCATTTTTAATGACAAAGGCTCTGGTGAACTGTTCCGGAGACAACTCAGACCTCAAGAAGGAAATCTTTCTGAAGAACAAGATCTAAGCCAGTGAGGCATAGTATCTCTCTCAATTTCCTTAAAACCCACCCAGACCTAAAGGGAAGAATCTGTGTACACACCCAGATACGCAGTTGTGCATGCACTGTGGACAGATTTGTTCAGTCAATGAATGCATGTTCTGTCTTTTATTCACCCACTTCCCTTAAGACTTCCTGATACCTCTCGTCCTAGGGTGTCATCCAAAAAAAAAAGTTAAATGCAAAACTTGCTAAAAAGCCCCATTAAAAGAACTGTCTCCTCTCCATTCATGAATTATAGATACAAGGAAAATATTTTGCTTAACAATGCTCCCTCCCTAACCCCTGCAGTGCCTGTTTCCTAAAGCAAGTTATTTGATTCTCTGTGTGCACTAGGCCTGGGTTGGCTAGGGCCCGTGGAGATGACTTTTAAGGATCACTCCACCTGTCCTAAGATTCTCCAGGTAACACATCTGCAACTGTTCAGAGTGTGTGAGAGAGAGTCCAGGTGGGTAAAAATTATTTAAGAAAAGGGCAGTACTCACACCCTGGGAAAATGCCTCATATTATTAGCAGCTAGGTGGTATTGTGGATAGGACAGTAGAATCTAAGTTCAAATACTACTCTCAGATCCTTACTAACATTGACCATAAATAAGTCTCTCTGGGCTTGGTTTTCTCATCTGTAAAATGAGTGGGTTGGACTTTGAGCTCCCTTACTGTTCTAAAACTATAATCCTATGAGTAAGGAAAGCCTTCCCAAAGAAGGATCTAAAGCTCAGCCAAAAGGACTTAACGATGCTATTCCTAAAGCAAAAATTAAAGCTGGGCAAGGAGAAGCCTGTCCAATTTGTAATGGGGGACAATGCACTGATTCTTTCATTTCTGAGGGAAAGGTGACAGGGCTGGCACTTTCTAGCAGATGGAAAGGTTGTTTGGGGGTTGGGGGGAGCACTGCAGCCAAAACCAATTTGCCCAAGAGCCAGGACTTCATTGGCTCAGCCAACCAAAGAGTGGGTGGGAATCTTGGCTATAAAAGTCAAAGCAAACCTTTGCTAGAGGTGTTTTGTTTTCTTTTAAGAATTATTTGATGAGTTTATAAACCCTACATCAACAGATCTTCCATCTGATGAAACTTTATTGAAAACTTTTATGAAACTTTATATGGTAAAATGCAAAGATTGAAGGATGTGAAGGCACAGGACCTGGTTTCACTATCAACTCTGCCTGCCCACTACCTAAGTGGGAAAATCGTTTTACTTTTCTGAGATTCATTTTCCTAGCTATAAAAATGAACAGGTTGGATTTGTCCACTAAGGTCCCTACAAATCTAAATTGATGATCTTTAGAGGAATCTTCAGTTTCCTGGGACCTCAGTTTCCTCTTCTGTAAAATGAGAGGGCTGGACTGATGACCTCTGAGGTCCCTTCCAGTTCAAGATCTATGTTCCCATGATGCTATGTTGAGCACCATGAGGTTTACAAGGAAGTTTGAAGCGAAGCTCCTCATCCTGTCAGAAACAAGAAACTTATATCCATCAAATGACTAGATTACAATAAGAGACAGAATAGAATTAGAAGCCAATGTAGTAATTTAGAAGTCTTCCTGGACTAGAGGTGATCACACAATGTAATTTTGAGGGAGAGGAGAGATGGAATGGTGCAATGATTAAAGATCCTCTTTAGTCCACATTTAGTACTCTTTCCTCTGCAGGTAAGTCATCTTGGGCAAGTCAGTTCATCTTTGTTGAACCTCCATTCCTACTCTGTAAAATGAAGAGAGAGGCTAAACAATTTCCAAGGTCTCTATGATCTCTTTACAAAAATAGTATTTATAAAATCCCTACTTCATGCAAGCTATAAGTTCAAAAAGCTGGGAAGACTTCCCAGAGAAAATGGGTTTCATTATTCATATCTTCTATCTCCCCATCATCAGACTTTTGCATGGACCGTCCTTTATGCCTAAAAGCCTTCCCTATTCACCTTCACCTCATTGAATCCCTCTCCTATCTAGACAGATCAAAAGCCACCTTCCAAGTGAAGTCTCTCCTGGCCCCCTTAATTCTTTGGACCCACTCTCTTTCTCAAATGGCCTTGCATTTAAATGCTTTCTATTTTTTCTCTTTAAATTAATTCTGAATATTTAGAGGTAAGCTCCTTGAAAGTAGGAATTCTTTCATTTATTGTATTCATGTCACTAACATAGAGTTTTGGCCCAGTAGATGCTGGTGGATTGACCAGAGCTGCACCTTTAAAGACAGGTAAGGTAGCAGAGGCAGGAGACAGCTGGTTAAATAAACCCTGAGCTCAGATTCTAGGTCAGACATTCCCGGGTCTTATAGTCATAGGTAAGTCATTTATTCCTTTGGGCCCCCATTTCTTCACCTTTAAAATCAAGACAATAATCCTCTCATAGGGTTGTTATGAGGAAGGTGCTCAATAAAGTATAAGGTACTCTAGACACACAAGTTATTAATCCACCTGGCTTACGTGTTATCTATAGATATGGAACAATAATACATCCTGTATAAAGGTAAATGATTATTATCAGTAGGGTTTGGCCTTGCATAGTTCTAATCTGTGCCTGTTGGCTTAATTTCCATCTTAACTGAACTCTGAGGTATCTTTGGTCTCATTCACATTTCAAACTTTTATCAGGGAAGTGGCAAAGCAAATATCTCTGAGATTGAGTGTGATGCAAAAATGAAGGGAACTTGACACTATCTACCTCCTGAGGATGCCACAAACCAAAATGTCTCACTATCCCCCCAGAGGTCATAGACCTAGAGAGATGTGGCTGTTTATGGTCCTAAGAGAGAAGAGACCTTTGCCCAAAGGATAGGAGGACAAGTCTTCTATAAGCCACCTGTCCCTGAAGGCAAAAGTCATTTTGTCATATGCAGGCTTAATAGGAGACAATGAAAGTCACAAAGGCACAAAAGTCAGAGTCTGTCTTTAGGGCCAATGCAGTTAATTTTGATTCTATAAATAGTTGACTCTGAGGGCTCTTCGACCATATTGTGTACATAGGCGGTCTGTCTCCTAAGTTGTCCCTGCAAACTAAGTCTTTGCCAAATGGGGACTGGCCTTGACCTACAGAAAGACTGGATTATTACCTGTGATCTATGTTGTAGAAGGGATTCTCATTTGGATATGAATTAGGTCAGATGAACCCTGAGACCAAACTAACTCCTAACCTTCACATTGTGTATATGTGTATATGTATGTGTATGCATATGAGAAACAGAGATAGAGAGATAAACAAAAGACAGAGCTACAGAGATTAACAGACACAGTGACAAGAGAGAAAAGACAAAACAGAGCTTCAGAGAAAGATCAACAGAGACAGTGACAAAAGACAATAATATATATTATAGATACAGGTCTAAAGGGGGAGAGAGAGTTGGGGCAAGGAGGGAGAGAAGAGAGGGAGAAAAAGCAAGAAAAATAGATAGAGATAAGGAGAGAGAGAGAGAGAAAGAGAATGAGCTGACCAGGAACAGTGACATAGAGGAAATGGAGCCAGACATGGAGTCATAAGGACCGGTTCTACCACCTGTAAGCTCTGTAACCATTTACCCTTTCTATTTCTTAGTTTACTAATCTCTAAAATCAAGGAGCTGGTCTATAGGAAATCTTATGATTCCTTCTAACTGACATTCTTTGATACTATGAGAAAGAAAATACTATGGATTTTAGAATCTATGTTGTGGGAAGCCATGAGTCATGTAAAGGAAGAGGAAAAGCCCCTTCTCTTGTCTCTGTGCAACCGGGCAGAACAGCAGCCCTGATGTTTCCCATGCTGCCATATCCTGTGGGAAAGGCTGGGGTGTTCACCCTCCTAACTGTAGGTTCACAAGCACGGTGACGTAGGTATCCCCTGGAGACTGACTACATGTCTGAGGCTACTCAGTGCCGGGGGCAGCCAGGGCAGGAGAATGACACAAGGGGGACTTTCCACTGTTGTCTTTCCTTTATCATTGTATTTGTACTAGCAATGGATAAGTGTAGGGGGGAAGCTTCATTTCTTGGGGAGAACCCCTGGGAAGGTTTTCCCCTGACCTGTCTGAGTTCTGTAGTCTTAAAAGCAAGATTTGCCAATAAACTGTACTGGCAAAGCAAACTTCCTGTCTCCAGGACTGAGTATCTAGTTTTGAACCCCCAAAGAGGAAAAAGCAAACCAGTCCAGGAGTTTGGCAGAGTTTGTAGTCTGAGAAGCATCTGCTGGAGTGAAAAGAGCTTTGGATTTGGAATCTGAGGGCCTGTGCTTGATCATCATTCTAGGTCCCTTGCTCCCTGTGAAGCACTGGCCATATCTGTTCACCTCTCTGGATATCTGTTTCATGTGAAACAAGGAGAGCAAGACTCCTTCCATCATCTCTAAGGTCCCTTCTGTGGTCCTAAATCTAAGTATGACCTACAGGTTTATGCTCCCTTCCTGGGTCTCATTGCTGAGGCTTGTGGGGATGACCAGGGTTACTCTCCCAGTATCCACTCCCTTGCCCTCAAGTGGCACAAGGAGAAGGTGAATGAATCAAAATTTGGCTAGGAGGGGGCCAATAGTAATAAAGGGCATGGTACCTTCTTCACAAAAGCCCTGGGAAGGACAAGCTTACCTATTTATTTTCATCATTTTACAGACCCAGAACCTGAAACGTAGTCACACTGGCAGTTAGTGTCAGAACTAGAGTTTAGACCTGGGTCTTCTGATGGAAACCCTCTATATAAAACTTATTGATTAATTTGCATAAATTAATGTGTATGTGTATATGTATGTATATGAGGGAGAAGCAGAGATAGAGAGGGAGACATTTTTTCATTGCTTCTCAATATAACCATCTTGCACTCTGAGTGTGTGATCTTCTTTTAGCTTAGTGTTGCCCCCAGCAGATTCCTGGGTTGTTTTAAGCCACTGAGCTAGGGAGGGGTGATGGTGCCAGGCTGCTAATGGGATGCTGTTAGACACCTCTCCCCAGAGACCCACTTGAAAATAAGTCCTACCTCTCAGGAGACACCACAGCTCATAGAATGCTAAAGAAATGCATTTATTTTTAATTCCTCTTAAATCCCTCTCAGCATCCTTGTATTTACAACCCTTAGAACTTTCTCTGGCCAACATGGGGTGAAGGGCTATAATGGTCCCTGACCATGCTCTCTTTGGTCATATTATTGGAAAAAGCATTCTGTGGGGTTCAAATCTCACCTCAGTTACTTGTTGACCCTGTATCCTAAGGTACATTGCTTCAGATCTCCCTGTTTCCTAACTTAAAAACTAAACCAAATAGTGATAGCTAACATTTAAAATATGAAAATACTTAAAAACAAATAAAATTCCTAGTAATAATAGCTGATAATGATATACAGGTAGTATGAAACAGTACATAGAGAGCAAGCCTCAAAGCCAGGGAGACCTGGGATCAAAACCTTCCTCTAATTCAGGTGACTCCTAGCAAGTCATTCAGTCTCTCCCTCTTCAAGGCAATGTTTTCAGACTGTTAAGTTGCAGAGGAAGTTCTGACTTGTTTTTAGCAAAGGGAGTTTCCTCACTTCGGGGTTCCCCCATACTAATCACAGGTCCAGAATGCATTTTAAAATGTACATAGCACTTTGTTTACAATGCACTTAACCTCACTGGAACCTTAGAACAAGTTTATGAGACAGACAAAATTATTAAAATAAAAACTTTAAAAAGAAATCAGACAAATAACTTCATCAGTATAGACAATTCCCCATACAATTCCTCTACTAATAAAGATGTAGCACTTATCATGAGAAGTATACCTTTCAGAAAATTGCCTGAATCACTGGAGATTAAGGGACTTGCCCAGGGTCATCCAAGCCAGCACATGACTCTGAAAAAGGACCTCAACCCAGGTCTTCCTGAGTCTTCTATCTACTCTGCCTCTATCCACCATCCCCATTTTACAGATGTGGATAAGGATCTACCTATTTTCACCCAGCTAATGACACATGTCAACTAAACACAAGTCCCCCTGACTCTCATTTTTTCCATCATGCCATACTTCCAAAATCAAAGAGTTGAAATCCCCACTCTCCTCCAGGTCCAGTGTTCTGGGGAGTCTTGTGTTCTGCACATGTGCTCATGTATTAAAGCATCTGAAATAAAATAAAAGGAATGCAAATTTAATTCCAGTATTGTCAAAGGCATATTTGTCAAATATTCCTGTAGGCAGTGTGATGTAAAGAACCCTTGCTCAAAATCAAGCATCCAAGACACCTGCATTTTCTTCTCAGTTTGTCATCAATTACCTCTCTGTAGACCTGCCTCTTGGGTCTAGAATTTTTGTTCAAAGATTTCTTCCATCCATTTCCACTTTGCCTTTCTCTTTTATGATCCCTTTTAGTTGGGTTTGCCTTGAGAATTTTTGATTTGCAGAAGATAAAATGCTCTTACTAGTCCTTTACACTTGAAATTTAGAGAATCAAGGGAGAGCCAGGGAGAAAGTAGATGATCATGGGAAAAGGAGAGGAAAGCCAATTTATATCCAAAAAGCTAGAAAAATATCTTAGGATCAAGATTCTAGAAGTACTAGATAGTAGTAGTAGTAGTAGTAGTAGTAGTAGTAGTAGCAGTAGTAGTAGCAGCAGCAGCAGCAGCAGTAGAAGTAGTAGTAGTATTAGTAGTGGTAGTAGTAGTAGTAGTATAAGAAGTGGTAGTAGTTAATAGTAGTAGGAGCACTAATACTAGTACTAGTAGTAAGAACAGCACAAGTTTCAAAAATCCTTGTGACCCTATGAAATCAATAGAGCAAGTCTTATTTTCCCCATATTACAAAGGCATAAAATAAAGTTGAAGAATTGAAAGACTTTCCCAGAGTTTCCCAGTTAGGAAGCATCAGAACTTGAACTTGAATTCAGGTTTTCTGATGCCAAATCAGTGCTCTTCCTATTATGTCAAGTAGCTTTATTCACCCTTTCATTCCACTCATTCTTTCATTCTTCCATTCATTCATCCAACAGACATTTGTTAGGCACCCTATGTATGTAATATACTAGATTAGATGTGAGAGAAATACAAAGTTTAGACAAGATATGGTCCTTTCATTGACCTACTTTGCCTCTCCCAGATGATAATAGAGTTGACTGCTTATGTATGCAACCAAAACTACCATATGGAACTATAAGATATAGACTATAAGCTTCTCAAAGGCACCATCCCAGCACCTATTCATGGTGCTTTGCCTACGGTTAGATGTATGGTAAATGTTTAATGTTATACTCTCACTCAGTACTACTGTAAATACTGTAAAACATTATTTCATGACCTATATCCACAGGCAGCTGCTCTGATCCATATGGCCTTCCATATTTCTCTCCATATCAACAACCACATCTTCCTTATTTGTCTTTGGTATGACATTTTTCTGGGCACCTTTTGCACTTAAAACACACATTCACACAATCTATACAAACACATACCTGATTTCTGAGCCCACAATCAAGTAGAGGGCATTAACACAGAACCTTATCTAATACTATGACATCAGAAAGGCATGTCAAGTTCTATGGGAGATCTCAAGGTAGGAAAAGAAGGAGAAAGTCATTACCAACTTGGGAACAGAGAAATGGAGAAACTCAGGAAAGGGAGTTGAGGATTTGGTACTTGATGAGTAGAAACACAGAACTCCAGAAAACCCAGAAATTAAGATTAACCATGGAACCTTCTCCTATTAGAGCACATCACATGTATCTTGTTCTATGTTCCAGCTGGTCTCTAAATCCCCAGCTTTGTGAATTTGTATGGAAATAGCTAGATTAAGGCCAGATTCATTTTAGAAAGGAAATGGGTAGATAAATGAATTTGGAAAATGACATGCCAAATTCTCTCTTGCTTGCACTGGGTAATAAATTGCAAGGCTTGCCTTGCCAGAATCCTTTGTGAAAATTATCCTTCTCTTTGGAACATTAAGTTTGAAGCACAGATAGGATCCGGGGAAGCAGATATGTGGTATGCTGAGGAGTAGAGCAGAGGGAACTCAATCACCAGATTATAAGAATCCCTTCTGACATAGCTGGAGATGGGGCCCTTTGGGGGAGACAACTGTACTTTCCTAGGAAAACTTTTCTGCCCCAGTAATTGACTGGTCCTAGTCATCACATCATCATATACACTTACAAAACAAAATCAAGATTTAAGTCATAGCTTCCAAATCAAGTGCAAAAAGGGTCCCCTCAAAGACCACTGAGCACAGTCCAACTGCAAGCGTAAGAAACCCCATAATGGGTCAGAAGGATATTAAATGCCCATGAGAGGTCAGGTAGTCAAATCAGCTAGCTTTGATTAAGTACATACTGTGTGAGAAGCACTGTGCTAAGCCCTGGGGGTTCAAAGAAAAGTAGAAACATACAACAACCCCCCCAAAAAAAAACTCACTTTGGCCCTGCTCTAAAGGAATTCAAATTTAATTAGGGTTAAAACAGAAATAACTACATAAAAATATATGTATGTATATGTGTAGATATGTATAGACACATTATATGCATATATAAATATGCATGGGTGTATGTGTATATGTGTGTGAATGTAAAATTGGCAGTGATCTCAGAGGTAAGGCATTAAGATTATGTGAGATAGGGAAAAGATGAAGAAGAGTGTTCCCAGGCATGAGGGACAGTCAGTGAAAATATTACACTTAAAAAGAGGACTTTCTTTGGAGGATCTATATTCACACACCTCTTCCCCTTACACACATAATCTATTTGACCTTAATCATGTCACTTATTCCCTGGACTTCATTTTCCTCATTTGTTATATGAGATTGGTAAAGGAATGTTCATCAATGGCTGAAACATAGTAGATGAATATAATAGACTATGTTGTAAGAAATGTCATCATGGATCATTTCAGAGAAATGAGCTATATGATTTGATACAGAGTAAGTAGAACCAAGTGAATGATTTATAAAATAATGACAATATGGTAAAGACGGCTTTAAAAAAGACAGGAAAACTTTGATCAAGGGAATGACCAAACACGACTCCAGAAGACTGATGATGAAGCATACTACTCACCTTCTGATAACAAAGTTTTGGATTCTGAGTAGAAAAATGAAACATTTTTTGTCTGCCTGATGTGAAAACTCTTTTTTTCTTAATTTTGCATATTTATTTGAAGGTTGTTGTTGCTGTGGCTAAGTATAAGGTTAGAGGAAAGGTAGAAGGGAAAGAAATTAGATTTCTGCTAATTAAAAAATTATCAGGTTTAACTAGATGACCTCTAGGGTCCCTTTCAGCTCTAGGATTATAATCTGATTTTATACTCAGTTAAACCAATATGATAGTGGTCCTGAAGAACATTTAGAAGGATGTGCTATTATCCCCAAAGATTAGGGATGTGTTCTTCTCTCCACCAAAATACTTTCCTGATTAGGCAATTGTGGATTTCATACATAATTTTTTTCTAAACCATTCTCGAATCCATTTTTATGTTTTACATACTCTATCTCAATTTGACATATTTCAAAAATTCACTAACCATTTTTCTTGACCCTCAAACCATCTTTTTAAGTACACAAGGCCTTTGGTTTCTTCCCAAACAAAAAATAAGTTAATCATAAATGTATCCACAAAACCTAGGGGGCCAATTATTCTATTTATTTAAATTGAATTAGCTAGAAAGGGGGTATTCATTTTCCATACTTATTTATAGACATAGTCTTTACTTTCCTTGATTCTTAGACAAGATAGACCCGCTGTTCCTGAGATCCCCAACTGTGGATTCATGTGCATACAGGTCTCCCACAAAGTCCAAATACTAGGGTGTTCATAGTAGAAGCTGATAGGAAAGAGGGAAGATTAAAGATATAAGGCAATAATATTGGATTGATCTGAGGATGCCAACTTTGCAATCCTTTAGGAAATCATCCTCCAGAACAACCTGGATTATTAGTCTTGAACAAGAAATACATTCTGGTGTAATGGGAAGAGAGCACTGGACATGGGATCTTGACCTTACTGTTTAATGCCTGTGTGACCTCAGGAAAGTTACTTAACTTCTCTGGTCCTTGGTTCTTTCATCTGAAAAAAGATAGGATTTTCCTTCAAGTTCTAAAACCTATAAATCCCATTCTTCCTTCTGTAATTACATGGGAGTAGATATAAACAGTTCTGTTGTTGAAAAGGATCATCAAAGATATTTGGACCAAGGGGCAGCTAGGTGGCACAGTGGATAGAGCATCAGCCCTGGAGTCAGGAGTACCTGAGTTCGAACCCGGCCTCATAATTACCTAGCTGTGTGGCCTTGGGCAAGCCACTTAACTCCATTGCCTTGTAAAAACTAAAAAAAAAAAAAAAAGATGGTTGGACCAATAGATCAAAGTAGCTCATATTTCTTTAGTACTTTACGTTTTCACAGAGTTTTTTTTCCTCACAACAATCTGTGAGGTATATAAGTGAAGTATTACAAAGCCCATTTTACAGATGAGAATCTGAGGTCCAGTCTTTATCCAGCAGGTGAAATGGCATGATGGATAAACCACTGAACATGGAGTCAGGAAGATCTGAGTTCAAATGCTTCCTTGGGTATTATGTGACTAGGCAAATAACTTAACCTCTGTCTGCTTCAGTTTCTTCATCTGTAATAAGAGAATAGAAGTACCTCTCAAGGGTAAAATTAGTTAATATTTGTAAATTTGCTTAGAAAACCTTAAAGAGCTATATGAATGTTAATAATTATTATTATAATTAAAGCCCCCTTACTAGCAATAGATAAAGCTAGACCATGAGCACAAGCACCTTCCCTCTTGGTGCATTGATATTTCTATCATGCTGATGTAAAATAATTCTGAAAAGAATGATCTCATTTTCTTTGATGACTCCTATTCTAGCATGGAAGTTATTGCCCTAAGTTCTAGAAAATTCCAAAGCAAGAATAACATCTAAAGAATGCATATATAAGGTTTCCCAGTTCTGCTTTGCAGGACAAGTTATATTTTAATATAACCATTTACCCTATTATTTTGAACTCTTGGTGCATCATCATAGCTCATACAGTTGTTCATAGTAACATGGGATCATGGAATTTGAGATTGATAAAGGTTTTGGAATCCACCTGCTCAAACACCCCCATCGAGGGGAGATTCAGAAATGAAGAGATTTGCCTAGGTAATAAACAATGAGCCAGAATTCTGACCCAGAAACCCTGACTCCAGATTCAATGTTCTTCCCCACTACCTTGGTCCAGACTTAAGATTTCATCTGTGTGGATTTCCTAGTATTGAAAGTGTTGCTACTTTGAATTCTATCAGTAGTTCATCTTTCAGTCTTAGAAAGCTGTCTGCATCACTCAGAGACCAGGTGATTCAGCCACAACCACACAGCTAAAACAGATCTTTCTGACACCAAGAGTGATCAAGAAAGAAATAGGCCAGAGTCAGGATGAAAGTAGATGTGAAGAGTAAGGGGTGGAGATAGGGAGGGAGGAAGGAAGGAAGGAAAGAAGAAGGCAGACAGGCAGTCAGGAAGGAAGGAAGGAAGGAAGGAAGGAAGGAAGGAAGGAAGGAAGGAAGGAAGGAAGGAAGGAAGATTTTAGGGCTGGTTGCCAATGGAAAGGGGTTCTCAATAGTCCAAGGACATCCAATATGAATAACCTTCTTCTTGGCTCTGGCCCAGCTGGCTGCAGTTCTGAACCTTGAACTGCAATACACTTCCCTCCCAACTGCTTAGCCTTGCTCTTGCCAAGATGCACTTATCCCTTTGTTGTCTTCATGTGTTTGATTTAATTTAGGTATTTCCTTCTGGAGACTGATCTGCACAATGAACAGCTGTTTCCCTGATGATGATGGCTGTGAGGGGCTGTATGTTGTGGGGTTGCTTTCAGTCTTTAGCCAAAGATTTTTTTACCTCCAGCTGGCCAGTACTCTGCATCCTTCAGATTGGCCTGTTTAGCAGATGCCCTTTTGATAGACACTGATAGAAGAAAGGGGGCAAAGTATTCTTCTAACATCTACCTACTTGGGATCTGGAGGTACAAAAATCATTAGGTATCATCTAGAATAAGAAGTTCCTATTTTTTTCCCCCAACTACATGAAGCAGTAGCTGTCAAAAATCATTTTTTTTCTGTAAGGTTTTAAGTTTTACATTTTTCTCCCTTCCTCCCTCCCTTCCCTACCTCCAGCAGAAAGCAATCCAATATAGGCTCTACATGTATAATCATGCTAAACTTAAATCCATGTTAGTTATGTTGTGAGTGAAGAATCAAATCAGAATGAAGAAATAACAATAAAGAGAAAAAGCACTATATTTTTAAAAACTGAAAATAGCAAGTTTTGGTCTGCATTTAAACTCCACATATCCTTGTCTGGATAGAGATGATATTTTCCATCACAAGTCTTTTAGAATTGTCCTTGATTATTGTATGACTGAAGTGAAAAAATCCATCATAATCGATCATCATTCAATGTTGCTGTTAGTGTGTATAATTTCTTCTGATTCTACTCACTTCACTCAGCATCAATTCATGCAAGTCTTTCCAGGCTATTCTGAAATCCCATTCCTCATGATTTCTTTTCTTTCTTTTTTTTTAAGGTTTTTTGGCAAGGCAAATGGGGTTAAGTGGCTTGCCCAAGGACACACAGCTAGGTAATTATTAAGTGTCTGAGACCAGAATTGAACTCAGGTGCTCCTGACTCCCTGACTCCCGGGTCAGTGTTCTATCCACTGTGCCACCTAGCTGCCCAGTCTTGATTTCTTATAGAACAATAGTATTACATCACATTCATATACCACGATTTGTTCAGCCATGCCCCAGTTGATGGATATATCCTCAGTTTCCAATTCTTTGCCACCAGGAAAAAGAACTGCTATAGATTTTCTGTACATGTTGGATTTTTAATCCTTTTTCGTGATCTCTTTGGGACACAGACCTAATAGTGCTATTGCCAGATACCTTTGGGTGTAATTCCAAATTGCCCTCCACAAAGGTTGGATCAGTTCACAACTCCACCAACAATATTTCAGTGTCCCAGTTTTCACACATCCCACACAACATTGATCATTTTCCTTTTTAGTCATATTGGTGAATCTGATAGGTGTGAAGTAGTGCCTCAGAGTTGTCTTTATTTGCATTTCTCTAATCAATAATGATGGAGAGCATTTTTTCATATAATTATAGATAGCTTTAATGTCTTCATCTGAAAATTGCCTTTTCATATCCTTTGACTATTTATAAATTGGGGAATGACTTGTATTCTTATAAATTTGACTCAGTTATCTATATATTTTAGAAATGAGTCTTTTCCTCAGAAATACTAGTTGTAAAAATTGTTTCTTAACTTACTGTCTTCCTTTTAATCTTGGTTGTATTGGTTTTATTTATGTAAAAAACTTTTCAATTTAATATAATTTTATATTTTATAATGTCTTCTCTATCTTCTTTCATCATAAATTGCTTCCCTTTCCATAGATCTGACAGGTCAACTATTCCTTGTTCTCCTGATTGACTTATGAATATTACTTTTTATGTCTAAATCCTGCATCCATTTTGACCTTATCTTGATATGGGGAGTACAATATTGGTCTGTGCCTAGTTTCTACCATATTATCTCCCAGGTTTCCCAGGAGTTTTTAATCAAGGGTTCTCTAAGTAAACTATCATAACATCTACAAAGAGTGAAAGTTTTGTTTATTACCTCTTCTAATTTTTTTCAATATCTATTTCTTATTGCTAAAGCTAATATTTCTAAAACAATATTGAATAATAGTGGTAATAATGGGAATCCTTGTTTCACCCCTGATCTTATTGGGAATGCTTCTAGATTATCCCCATTACTTGTTGATGATTTTAGATAGATGCTGCTTATTGTTTTAAGGAGTATTTAATTTATTCCTATGCTCCCTAGTGTTTTAATAGGAATGGGTGCTGTATTTTGCCAAAAGTTTTTCGGCATCTATTAAAATAATCATGTGATTTCCTTTATGTTTCTTACTGATATGGTCAATTATGCTATATAGCTTTCTTAATATTGAACCAACATTGCCTTCCTGGTATAAATTCTGCTTGATCATTGTATATTATCCTAGTGAAAACTTGCTGTAATCACTTTGCTAGTATTTTATTTAAAATTTTTGCATCCACATTCATTAGGGAAATTAATCTATAATTTTCTTTTTCTGTTTTGACTCTTCCTGGTTTGGTATCAATACTATATTAGTGTCATAAAAGTAATTTCTTCAAATAGTTTATATAGAATTGGAACTAATTGTTACTTAATTGCTTGGTAGAATTCACTTATGAATTCATCTGACCCAATTTTTCTTAGAGTTCATTGATGGCTTGTTAAATTTCTTTTTCTGAGATGGGGTTATTTAAGTATTTAATTCCCTCTTTTTTCACTTGGGCAGTTTATATTTTTGTGAATATTCATCCATTTCACTTAGACTGTCAGATTTATTGGCATACAGTTGGGCAAAATTATGTCAAATTATTACTTTAATGTCCTACTCTTTGGTGATGAGTTTACCTTTTCCATTTTTAATCCTGGTAATTTGATTTTCTTCTTTATTTTTTTAAATCAAATTAACCAAAGGTTTATCTATTTCATTGATTTTTTTCATAAAACAGTTTTATTTATTAGTTCCATAATTTTCTTTTGATTTTAGTCATTTCTCCTTTAATTTTCAGAATTTCTAACTTGATATTTAATTGGAGATTTTTAATTTGCTTTTCTCTAGCTTTTTTAGTTCCATGCCCAATTAATTGATCTCCTCTTTATTTTATTCATGGAAGCATTTAAATATATAATATTTCTCCTAATAACTGCTTAGGCTGGATCCCACAACTATTTTTTTTTTAGTTTTTGCAAGGCAATGGGGTTAAAGTGGCTTGCTCAAAGCCACACAGCTAGGTAATTATTAAGTGTCTGAGGCCATATTTGAACTCAGGTACTCCTGACTTCAGGGCCAGTGCTCTATCCACTGCACCACCTAGCTGCCACTAACACCACCTAGCTTCCCCTCACAACTATTGATACATTGCATCCTTATTGTCTTTGTATTGGATGGTTAAAAATTATTTCTATTATTTGTTGTTTGACCAACTCATTCTTAAAAATCATGTCATTTATTTTCATTTCATTTTATGTCTATTTCTCCATGACTTTTTATTGCATGTATTTTTATTGAAAAATGGTCTGAAAAGGATGCATTTAATATTTCTGCCTTTCTGCATTTGATTGTGAGGTTTTTAATGCCCTAATTCATGGTCAGTTTTTATGTAGGTGCCATGTACCTCAGAAAAAAAGGTATATTCCTTTATGTCCTCATTCATTTTCTCCAGAAGTCTATCATATCTAACTTTTCTAATATTCTATTCACCTCTTTAACTTCCTTTTTGTTTTTTTATGTTTAGATTTATCTAATTCTGAGAGTGGGAGTTTGAGGTCCCCTATCAGTAGAGTTTTGCTGTCTATGTCTTCCTGTAACTCATTTAGCTTCTCCTCTAAGAATTTGGATGCTATACTACTTGGTACAAACACATTTTTAGTATTGAAATGATTTCATTGTCTATGATACCTTTTAGGAGGGTGTAGTTTCCTTCTTATCCCTTTTAATGAGATCTATTTTTGCAATTGTGCTGTCTGAGATAAGGATTGCTGACCTTGCTTTTTTTGACTCAGTTAAACAATATATTTTGCTCCCACCTTTTACCTTTACTCTGTATATATCTCTCTCTGCTTCAAATGTATTTCTTTAAGGAGCATATTATAGGATACTGCTTTTTAATCCACTTTGCTATTTGCTTCCATTTTATGAGAGAGTTCATCTCATTCACATCATGGTTATAACTAATCTTTATTACCCTTCATGCTGTCTCCCTTCTGTTTATACTTTTCTTACTCCCTTCACCCTATTCCTCCTCACCAGTGCTTTTCTTCTAATCTGTCTAATCTGTCTCAATCTGTCCCCCTTCTCTCAGCCATCCTCCCTTTACTTTCCTCTTTTCCTTTTCCTCTTTCTTCCTTCCCTGTGTATGTTATTTCCTCTTTGAGCCAAATCCAATGAGAGGAAGACTAAAACAATTTTCTCTCCCTCCCTTCTGTCCCTCTGCTGCAATAGGTCCTTTGCACCTCTTCATGTGATGTAATTTTACCCCATCCTGCCTCTCCCCTTCCTCCCATCTCATTATACCCTCCCTTTATTAATGTCTTAATTTTTTAAATCATTTTGTCAAAATCAGTTATATCCATACCTCCAGTCTTAGTATATTTCCTTTAATAGAGTTATGATTCTCAAGAGTTATGAGAATATTCCTCCCAGTTAAAGATGTAATGAGTTTAATCTTATTGAATAGCAGTCATCTCCTTTTCCCCTGTTTAACCTTTTCATGTATGTCTCGTGTCTCCTATTTGAAGATCAAATTTTCTGTTTAGTTTTGGCCTTTTCATCAGGAAAGTTTGGGAGTCACCTATTTCATTAAATGTTCATCTTTTCCCCCTGAAAGAATATGCTCAGTTTTGCTGAATAGCTGATTCTTGGTTGAAATTCAAACTCCCCTGCCCTCAAGAATATCATAATCTAGGCTCTTCAATCCTTTAATATTGATGCAGCCTAGTCCTTTGTAATCCTGACTGTGAATCCTTGGTGTTTGAATTGCTTTGCAGGATTTTCTCCTTGTTTTGATAATTCTGGAGTTTGGCTACATTGTTTCTTGGTATTTTCATTTTGGGATTCTTTTTAGGATGTGTATCAGTGGATTCTTTTGATCTCTATTTTGCCCACTGGTTCCAGGATGTCAAGGCAGTTCTCCTTGATGATTTCTTGAAAAATAGTAGCAAGGTTCTTTCTTTGATAATAGTTTTCAGGTAGTTCAGTTACTCTTAAATTATCTTTCCTGGATCTATTTTCCAGATCAGTTGTTTAACCAATGAAGTATTTTACATTTTCTTCTATTTTTCATTTTTTGATTTTGTTTAGCAGAATGTTGGTTTCTCCTGAAATCATTAGCTTCCATAAGTCCCATCCTATTTTTCAAGAAGGTACTTTCTTCACTTAACTTTTGCATCTACTTTCCATTTGATCAATTCTATTTTTAAAAGAGTTGATATCTGTTTCCAATTACCCAATTGTATTTTTAATGGATTTATATTTTTCTGTCACTTTTTGTTGCAAGATGTTAATTTTCTCTTGCATTTTCTTTCCTAATTTTTCCATTTGATTTTTACAATTCTTTCTGAGCTTGTCTAAGTCTTTCCAGTCTGGCAATCAATTCACATTCTCCTCAAAAACTTAAAAAATGTAGCACTCCTTCTGCTCTCCTTTTCTGAATTAGTGTTTTGCCTATCCTTATCTCCAAGGTAACTTTCAATAAATCCTGTTTTTCTCTGTTATTTCATATTTATTTTGTGATTTGTTACCTATCCCAAGGTTCTTATGTAGGGAGAGGGGCTTGCTGGCAGACCTTTCAGGTTGAAAACCTTAGAGATTTGCTAACTGGCCAGGCCATGGATGTTAGGAACTCCAGGGGACATGAGATCACCTGAGGATTTACTCCAGGCTATTCACAGACAGTCTAGTCACTGGACTTTGCCCACCAGGCTGGAAACAGTAGGGACTCACTCTCTGGACCAACCTTTAGCACTAGGGAAGTTGGCAGCCCTGAGCTATTGGGAAAGTGAGACACCTAGGCCTGTCTTGGGGCTTTTTACACCCCAATACCAGGCTTTCCTCCTGACTAGAAATCATAGAGACTCACTCTCAGGGTCAGCTGTATAGCCTAGTTGTGTGGGCTAAATAGGGTTTCTGGGCACCAATCCTGGGGCTTTCCCAGCTTGCTAGAACTCTCTCAATCACAAAGCTCTCAGGTTAGTCCCCCATCTTACCCTGCCACCTTGAGTTGGGTTTCTATTCTCTGCCTGGACTTCCCCACACTCCCCCTTGACAGACCTTGCTGAAAGATGTTTCACTCTGATCTTTTGTGTGTTTTGTTGCTCCAAAATCCAAGACTTGATTAATGTTATTTCTGCTGAAAACCCAGGAGAGCTTAGCACTGTTCTTGGTTTCTCTTTGCCATCTTGACCAGAAGTCCCTAATTTTTTTTATAGCATGGACTCTTTTTGGCAGTCAGATGAAACCTATGAATTTTCAGATTAATATTTTTAAATACATAAAATAAAAAACTAATAATTTCAAAGGAGACTAATTCTATTGAAATATAGTAGTCAGCACTTTTTTTAAGTTCATAGATCCCAAGATAAGACATGGCAACTGATTAGACATGAATGATCAAGTAGCATCATGGATCAACCTGAGATAGAGATGCTGAGTAGCTGAAAGAATAGTGGTGCCACTGACTGAAATAGGAAAATTAGATGGAGCAAAAGTGTTGAGGGAAAGATAGGGAGGTTCAATGTGAACATATTGAGAGTGAATTGCCTGTTGAATATCAAGGCAGAAATGTCTAATAGAAAATCAGCAATTCTTACTCCACAAAATCTCCTTTTGCCACCAAAATCTCTTATTTTGTCCCCACCAAAGTTCTCTCCTCCATCCCCAAAGACTTCTGTAATAGGAATTCAAACTTTAGAAGAGTCCAACAATCTTTTAATCTAGTCCATACTTGAGAAGAAATTTCCTTTTTTAAAGAACTTATTTAATGTTTATTTACTTTATTTTTAATTTTTTCCTCCAGCTACATGCAAAAGCAAGTTTCAACATTTATATTCAAAACCTTGAGTTCCAAATTCTATCCCCTCTCCCACCCCACTATCCCCATTGAGAAAGCAAGTTACTTGGTATAGATTAAAAATATGTAGCTATGGAAATCATTACTACAATAGTCATATTGTAAAAGGAAATATAACCCCCCCTCACACACACACACAAAGAAAGAGAAACCTCAAGAAAAATAAAGTGAGGCAAAAAAGTATGCTTCAGTCTGTATTCAGACACTATCAGATCTATCTTTGGGATGGATAGCTTTCTTTATTATAAGTCCATCAGAGAAGTTGCTTCAATATTTTTTTCTGATAGCTGCTAATGCTAGCTGTATTTCCCTCCATCTTATTCCCCCATGCCCATTTATTTTATTCTTGCTCTCCTTTCACCTTGTCCCTCCTAAAAATGTTTTGTATCTAGCAACCCTTTCCCATGATCTTCCCTCTCTTCTCTCACCTATTACCCACCCTGCCCCATGCCCTTTCTCCCATCCCTTTCCTCTCTTATTTTCCTCTAGGGTGAGATAGCCTATACCCAATTGAGTGTACATGTTATTTTCTCTCTGAGCCAATTCCAACGAGAGTAAGACTCATTCACTCTCCCTCAATCCCCTTCCCCTTCTTCCACTCCACTGGCAAAGCTTTATTTGCCTCTTTTAAGTGACATAACTTACCCTATTCTACCTCTTCTTTCCATTTCTCCCAGTACATACCTTTCTTCTCTATTATCTCCATTTTAATATGTTTAATATATTATATATTCAAATTCAACTCCTTCTATATCCTGTTTCTAACTGCCCTAATAAATGAGAACGTTCATATGAGCTATCAGTATCATCCTCCCATGCAGGACTATAAGCAATTCAACATCATTAAGTCCCTCATCATTTGCCCTTTTTGTTCACCCTTTCTATGTTTCACTTGAGTCCTGTACTAGAAGATCAAACTTTCTGTTCAGCTCTGGTCTTTTCATCAATAAAGTTTGAAAGTTACATATTTCGTTGAATATCCATCTTTTCCCCTGGAAGAGGATGTTCAGTTTTTCTGGGTAGTTGATTTTTGGTTGTAAACCAAGCTCTTTTGTCTTCTGGAATATCATATTCCAAGTCCAATGAGCCCTTAATGTATTATCCTGTGTTATCTTGTATCCTGACTGTAAGTCTATATCTGAATTATTTCTTTCTGGCTGCATGTACTATTTCCTCCTTGAATTGGCAGTTGTGAAATTTGTCTATAATATTCCTGGTAGTTTTCATTTTGGGATCTATTTCAGGAGGAGGTCAGTGGATTCTTTCAATTTCTATTCTACCCTCTGCTTCTAGGTTATCAGGGCAGTTTTCCTGGATAATTTCAGAGAGCAACCAGGTCTAGGTTATTTTTTTGGTTGTGTTCAATAATTTTTAAATCATTTCTCCTGGATCTGTTTTCCAGGTCAGTTGTTTTTTTCCAATAAGACATTTCATATTTTCTTCTAATATTTCATTCTTTTGGTTTTATTTTATTATTTCTCAATTCCTCAGAAAGTTATCTGTTTGCCTTAGCTCCATTCTATATTTTAAGGAATTAGTTTCTTCAGGGAGCTTTTGTATCTTCTTTTCCATTTCACCAATTCTGCTTTGTAAGGCAGTCTTCTCCTCATTGGCCTTTTGGACT
Source organism: Macrotis lagotis (assembly GCF_037893015.1). NCBI lineage: Eukaryota > Metazoa > Chordata > Mammalia > Peramelemorphia > Peramelidae > Macrotis > Macrotis lagotis. Next base: position 262,515,676 of record NC_133658.1, on the reverse strand, counting down.
GCTTTTCTATTTGACTCAAACTGGTTTTTATGATTTTATTTTCTTCACTTTTTTCATATCTCTTTTCCAAAGCTGCTGACTTAATTTTCATGATTTCCCCATATCACTCTTATTTCTCTTCCTAATTTTTCCTCCCCTTCCCTTACTTGATTTTCAAAAAGCTGTTCTATAGCCTGAGACCAATTCATATTTTTCTTGGAGGCTTTGGATTCAAATGCTTTGACTTTGTTATCTTCTTAATTTTGAGTCTCCAAAGGACTAAAGTAATTATCTATTATCTGATTTTTTTAAAAAAAATTCTGTTGTTTGCACATTTCTCCAGCCTATGACTTGATTTTAATTCTTTGCTAAGGTGGAACTCTGCTTCCAGGGTGGAAGATGTACTTTACCAAACTTTTGGGGGTTTTTACAGCTGTTTTCAGGGACAACCTCAGGGACCTGCAATTTTTCAATTCCTCCAAGATCTTATGAGAGGCTATGACTGCTCTCCTGACCTGTGCTCTCCTTTCTGCCCTGGAACCATGAAGAGGGTCCCTGCTCTACTGCAGGCAGAGATCTCTGTTGTACTTCTGCTCCTTTTCCTGAGTCTGGGGCCCTAGAGTGCAACCTGGATCTGACTATGGCTGAAGCAACAGAGTCTTGCCAAAGAGATGCCATAATCTCCCTTGACCCCCTTACCATCTGTGGGCTGAGTGTCCTGGAAGTAGCAGATCTGTGCTGGATTGGGCTTCCCTCTAATTCTGATGTGTCAGAGTTTTCCTGTTGACCTTCCAAGTTGTCCTCAGCAGTCCCTGAGTTGAGAGTTTGGGAAATCATCACTACCATTGCAATGGATACAGGTGCCCCTAGGGACCCAGATCCCCCATGGCTTGGCCTGGGCTGTGCTGTGTATCTTTTCTAACCCTGGTGTAACAGACCCTTCCTGTGTTTCTTCCAAATTGTCTTGGGCTGGAAAATTGTTTCACTCAGTCTTTTTGTGAGTTCTGCCACTCTAGAATTTGATTAGAGTCATTATTTAAAGATATTTGGAATGCTTTAGGGGAGAACTCATGGGAGTCCCTGCTTTTACTCTGCCATCTTGGCTCCACCCCAAAGAAATTGTCTTCACAACAACTTCCACCATGATCATCTATCCCCAGCTTGAAAACTCTCAGTGAAGCAGAATTCATTAACTCTTGAAGTAATCAACTTTTCTTTTGAAACCCCTGATTATTAAGATATCTTGCCATATATAAAAACTAAATATGCCTTTTTCCTTCAATTTTTGTCCTCTCATTTTGGAGTCAAAAAACAAAATTTCATCTCTTTTCCATATGATGGCCACTTCAGAAGAGGTGCCCACCTTTCCCTTCACTTTGCCCCTCTCCAAACCTTCTCTTCTCCAGTGGACATATTCCCTCACAATGTTAGTCACCCTTCTCAGCTTGTCCTTCCTACCTTCTGGCTCTCAGCCCTTACCACAATACCTCAGAAATCTTCTGATCAAATCTGAGTGAATCTGGACTCTCCAATCCCTGAGATTTCACATTGATTTTTTTCATTTTTGTATTACATATAGTATTAATTCATATTAAGTTTATGATCCTCTAAAACCCCCAGGTTCATTTTTTAACATGAACTATTGTCCAACCATTTGTTCTCCATCTTTTCTTGAATTTAAACATAACTCTATTCCATATTATCTCATTAAGTTTAGTCTCTTGTTCTAGTTGACTGAGCATTTTTTTAGCTCCTGATTGTCATTCAGTGTGTTCTCTATCCCTCCCAACTTCATCTCATCTGCAAATTTGATGTGTGCCAGCTATGCTTTTATTCAAGTCTGTTGATATTTAATATTAAAAATGGTAAAACTGCACAAGCCCCAACACAGATCCCTAAGGCATTATAGTATGAAGACCATATCTCTCATCTTCCTATTTTGGAAATTCAGGATATCTGCCTGTCTTTAGTCCTTTGAGGACACCTCTCCTACTCACCAGGATTTTACAGAGATAACTGACAGCAAGTTGGCAACAGTGTCCCCCAGTTATTTCAGAACTTTGGGATACAGTTAATCTGAGCCTAGTATTTTGAACTTATAAAGAGAGTCAGGTTCTCTGTGACTATCTTCTCATTTGCCTTGAGATTTAACTCCTTATAAATCATTTTTTAATCTTCTCAGTCCAAAAATTAACATCATACTCAGAGAAAACAAAAGCTGAATTAAAGTTAGTTTTATCTTCTCTCTAACACTCCACAAAAAAATGAAGCAATGCTATCCTCCCTTCTTTGTTCTTCCTCTTGTGCTCAAAATAACTTTAAAAACAAAGCAAAGCAAAACAAAGCAAAACAAAATACTATTCAATGTCCTTTGCCTTCATTGACAACCCTAGCAATTTCTGAGCTTTAGTGTTCCTAACACTTTCATTATGAAAGTTGTATTTTTTAATCAATCCTGAGTTTTCTGCCTTTGATTTCATCTTCTAATAATTTTTAAAATCTTAGTTGTTCCATGAATTTACTAAGCATTTCCTTTGGTCTTTTTGAAAAGCCCTACCTTTTCTTCCTGACTTAGAATTTCATTTTTGAAAGCTTCACGTCCATATCAGACTGACTTTCCCCTTTAAAGTTTAAAACCATCAACTCCTGTCTATCCTTTCTCTAACCTCCTTAAAATATGCTCTCCCCAAATCAAGGAACCATGCCAAAGATGTCCTCTATAACGAATTCTAAGATGGAATGGTCATTTTCTGGAACAATTCCCAACATTTCTACTTCAGTAACCAGTTCCTTCTTTATGGATCAAAGATTTGTGGGGTGGGGGAGTTCTTTAATTCCACAAGAATATTTCCTCAGTGTTCTGGAATCAGGTCCAGAAAGCAATTCTGCTCATCATTTCCTCTACCTCTTGAAGAATTAAATTATGATTAAGGAGGGGTGGCTAGTTGGTGCAGTGGATAGAACACCAGCCCTGGAGTCAGGAGTACCTGAGTTCAAATCCTGCCTCAGACACTTAATAATTACCTAGCTGTGTGGCCTTGGGCAAGCCACTTAATCCCATTGCCTTGCAAAAAAACACCTATAAATAAAAAAAATTTTTTTAAATTATAAGGTAACTCATCAACTGCTCTAATTGAGGGGGAGGGAGAGAGAAAGACAGGGAAAGAAGGAAGGAAGGAAGGAAGGAAGGAAGGAAGGAAGGAAGGAAGGAAGGAAGGAAGGAAGGAAGGAAAGTTCCAGCCTATGGTAAGATACTTGAAGTTCCTCATCACTAAACTATTAGAGCCCCATTCCAGATTTGTTATCTTTTCTCTGAACTCCTTTTCTGTTTCTTCCTTATGATTAGATGGTCTGTAATATACTATCTTTTCCATACAACTGAAGTTAGACTCTGCAATCTGGAAAATCACATGAAAATCCTTGGTCTTTCCTTCATGACAGAGAAGAAGTATGAATTATTATGGTATTAAAAGGGTAGGATATGTTGATATTATTCAATATTGTGCATATATTCCTAAGTTTCTGAGTCATCTTTTGACCTTTACATATCATCTATGACTTCCACAAAACTCCCAAAAAATTCCCATTTAATTTCTAATGCCACCCAATGTTATATTGAAATTATTATGGAGAAAGCCACAATGTAGAAGGTATAATTGTAGTCTTTTAATAAAATCAATTTTATTTCTCTTGGTATTGATCCTCATCCAAATACTTTCCACCATACCCTTTTGTTTTATTACTTTCCTCACATGACTACAATTTCTTCCTCTCTTATAATCCATTCCTTTTAAATAAAATATACCTTTTCAAAGCCATACTTTCATTATGAACTCTATATCACTAAATCTCAGAGATTAGGTCAAATTTATTTCTTTGCAATCGGATCTTTAGTTCACCTTGTTTATTACCCACATTTTATGCACTTGTACAGAGATAGCTAATACCATAGAACTTTTATTTCTGGCTCATTTCTTAGGTATTCTCTTCTGTGAACTATTGATCCTTCTTACTGTATTTCTTTTTCTATATTGAACCTGATGGACATAATTGCATCTGACTTGGCAGTTATTTATATATGGGTGATTTTTTTTTTGTTTTCCATGAAAACCTCTCCTCTTTGCACCAATTCGTTCTTTCACCCTCAAAGATTTCTCTGAATACCAAAGTCTCCATAGTTTTCTCTTGAATGACTTAGAAAATAGCAGGGAAAGTCAGCTTTCCTCTTAACTCCCAAATTCACCACTTCAAATCAAAGGACATAGCAGATGTGTAGTAATTCAAGTTGTAGCAAGAAAAGAAATTTATATCCCAGTATCCCAAAGTTCTAGGCTGACCAATTTTGATCTCAAGAGCTGACCCAAAATCAAGTCTCTTTGGACCTCAACTCATAATTTCTTCTGTAAATCTTAGAATATAGCCAGGATATAGGTCTCCAGAGATGTAGGTTAAAGGATCCCTAAAGCCCCATGCTAGCACTTAATCTAAAAACATATAGCAGGTATAGGACAGATTTTAATCTTGTATAAAATGTAACATCATAATGGACTTATAAAAATTTGTTAACAGCTAATATAATTCTCCCATCCTAGGGATTTACATTGATTTCCAGCCTTACTGTATTACCTTTGGACTTAGACTCCATTTTAGATTTTAGATTTTGAAGCTGCTAAAAAGGAAACCATCTGACATCAGTTAACCCAAGTCGAAAGTACCTATATAAAACTAACCTTATAGAACTATATAAAAGGATTTAAATTCTACCAAAAGGGAAACAAATTTGGGCTTGCTAAGGTAACTGCCTCCTCATTGAATCCAAACAGTCTAAATAACTCTTGGTTTTAGGGGAAGACAATTGATCTTCTAGTTCTTGGGATGCATTCCCCATCAGGATGCTTGGACTTAGTCACTGATCCAGGTATCAATGAGTTGGCAAGTACCTAAAGCTAAGCCATATCCGCAACCTTTACAGTGAGGTGTCAATGAGTATGTCTACAGTCTCCCCCAGGAGGTATAATCAAAATACCAAACTATGGTTCATCTAACCTGTTTGACTTGAGAAATTACTGCCCTGAATAACCCTGAAATAAATTCATACAATATAAAACCTTCTGAAATGGTATTGATGGGCTAGTGAAAAGCCCAATCCCTCACTTGTACTAGGTCATAAGATATCCGCTTGATCAATCTTATGTCTCCATCTTGAATTTTTGCAAAGGTGACTTCTTTTATTCCCTTATCAGCAACAATCTAGACCGACCACTCCCATGTCCTATGATTGTTCTCCCAAACAACTGTTTGGGTGAAGATCCAAAAATATAGAGGTCATATTCTATGTGGAGGGAAGGGATATACATATATATATATACATATATATATATATATATGTATATATATATGTGTGTGTGTGTGTGTGTGTGTGTGTGTGTGTGTGTGTATATATATATATATATATATATATATATATATATAATACATATATTTATATGTATTCAGATGTAATCATGTACTATCACTCCCAAGTAGTGGGGTGCCAGACAGATGCTCCCACTTCTCTTACACTAAAGGAATGGTAGCTCTGCAACCATCTATCCCTGATGGTAGGGTCAGGAAAAAAATAGGGTCCAAACAGCTCAGAGGTCTAATAGAAAACTATTTGATCTAAATCTAAAAGACTGAAGTGAAGAAAATTGACAGAGAAAAGTTGTTAAGACTTTTAACTCCCAAGCAGAAAAAGTAGCAAAGATATTCACAAATAAAAGGAAAAATAAGGAGCTCTGAAGAGGTCAAAACATAATGAAACAATATTATACTGTGATGGAAAATGAAAAATCTAAAAAATGTCTCTCAACTCCTGCCTATCTCCCTTCCCACACACGCACAGAGATTTAAACAAGTTTTTAAAAAAGAAAAATATTGGGAAGGGAGAAGTAACATGATCTGAAACTGCAATAATAGATAAACAGAGAAAGAAACGAGTAAAGTTTTTGTCCCCCAGAAGTCTCAACTTGTATAGCGAAAAATAAGAGATTCCTTCCTGAAAAAGGGAACTGGCAAGAAGGAAAGGAGACAAATCTACTTCCTAGAATTCCTGCAGTTTCTGGAAAACAGTATTAAAACTTCTCCCCCCCCCCCCATTTCTCTTCCCATCCTTAGAAGGAAGGGAGAAGAAGGGATATGATTAGTTGGAGCACTTATGTAGGCACAATGAAACTTTAGTCTCGCATTTCAATATTAAATATGCTTTATGTTTATGGAAAGTTGATTGCCTCCATAAAATAAATATACGGAATTGAGACTGAGCTAAGAGATTGCCCATGTGTGGAGCAGTTGTGAAATCATAGGAATTTCTCTAATTTTTATATTTGCAAAACATCTTTATATTTTAATAGCATTTTATATCACTCCCTCAACTAGAATTCAGAACTCAGTATACAAGGGTTTCTTTTTCCACCATTTGGAATTGGATGACTCACATTTGTGCATTAGAGAGGACCTCATTCATATGTCAGAGGGACTCGGAAGAGATCCCTAAGCTGTGATTCAAGTATAGCACCCCCTTGTGGCTTAATTATCTAATATGTTTATTTTCTCACCTCTGCCTCCTGGCTGCCTTGGCTTCCTTCAAGTCTCTGCTAAAGATTCTACCTTCTGCAAGAAGCCTTTTCCATTTCTCCTTATTGTTAGTGCCTTCCCTCTGAAATTATCTTCAATTTTTCCTGTATGTGTGTTGTTGGTACATAGATGTTGGCATGTTGTTTCCACCTTTAGATCATGGACCCCTTCCTATCAGGATCTGTTTTTTTGCCTTTTTTCTGTATCCTGAACACATGACAGAGTAAGTGCTTCATAAATCCTTACTGACTTCACTTGACTCACTGCTTAGTGACAATTAGCATCATGATAGAAAATAACCATATCAGCAAGATCACAGGTCTCTTGGAGCGTCAGAGCATGGACAAGAGTTGCGTGAGTCGGATGGGCATCATCACAAGAAACATCCACGTCAGTTAGATGACAGATCCACTGACGTCCTAAAGCACTGTATCTCTCTCTTGGACAGGCCCTGCAGATGGACAATGATTTGGACCCAGAATTGAGTAGGAGGAAGAAATATGGCTGGATCACATTTGGAAAACTGTACAGAATTTCCAGTCATTCCAAGCTGCTTGCTACAGCAAAAATTCATCCCTTTTAATGCCAACCTTCCCCCAGTGATGTTCTATGTCTCTGGGACCAGCACTATCGCAGAAACAAAAGGATGAGTGATAATCTCAAAGGCTTCATGGTAGAAGCAAGTTGGTTTCAGCATACTAACCATAAGAATGTTCATACAAGAAGTGATGCAAAAGACATCATTAAGAATCTACATGATCAGGGGCAGCTAGGTGGTGCAGTGGATAGAGCACCGGCCCTGGAGTCAGGAGTACCTGAGTTCAAATCCGACCTCAGGCCTAAGACACTTCATAATTACCTACCTGTGTGGCCTTGGGCAAGCCATTTAACTCCATTGCCTTGCAAAAATCTAAAAAACAAAAACAAACAAAAAAAGAATTTCTATGATCAGAAAAAGCAAAACTAGTCATATAATCTGAAGAACCAGGAGAGGAAGGAGAATGTCTTCTCTACCCTGGTCTCCTTGAGTTATTGCAAGAAACAGAGAATGGTTCCTAAGGCCTCTCTGGAAGAGTTACCATAATAATAGTTACCATTTATATCATGCTTTCTAAGTATTATACCATTTAATCCTTACAAGCCCACATATAGATGAGAAGACTGAGGTAGGCAGAGGCTAAATGACTGCCCAAAGCCACACAGTAAGTTTCTGAAGCTGGATTTGAAACTCCTGATTTTGGGTCTAGCAAGCTAACTACTACGCCATTATCCTAGCTATCCTCTAAAAGAAAATCTCTGAAATATTATCCCCTTTACCCCCAGCCCACCTTGGTCTCTTAGAATCCTGAGTTTCTTTTAAAACTCAACTCATGTGCTCCCTCCTAGAAAAAAAAGTTCATTCAAATCTGTTTCACCTCCATCCCACAAGTTATTTTGTGTTTTTATCATTCAGTTGTTTTTCAGTCATGTCTGATTCCTCATGATCCCATTTGAAGTTTTTCTTGGCAAAGATACTGACGTGATTTGCCATTTCCTTCTCCAGATTATTTTACAGATGAGGAAACTGAGGTAAACAGGGTTAAGTGACTTGCCTAGGGTCACACAGCTAGTCAGTGTCTGAGGACAGATTTGAACTCAAGAAGATAAGTCTTCCTGATTCCAGACCCAACTCTGTCCATGACTCCACCTCACTGCGCCAGTCCTTACTTGCATGTATTTTTCATGACAGGCAATAGGGCATAGTGGGTAGAGAACCAGAGTTTGATCTTGGGTCAGTTTGATCTGGGTTCAAATCCTGGCTCTAATAGATTTGGGCTATATGTTCATGAGCAAGCCCCTTGCTCATTCAGTATCCCAGATACTCAGACATAAGACAGTAAATTACAGAACGGGTACAGACCTGCCCTGGTAGAGAAAGTTTCCTCCTGGGGAATTCCCTGTGTCAAATCATATATATGGTACATAAAGATGTATGTATATTTTCTATGTACTTAAATGTGTCCATGCTATTTGCCCTATTGGATGTAAGCCATTTCAGGGCCGGGCTATTCCATTTTTTCCTTGTATCTCTCATCACTTAGCACAATAAATTAATAAATTCTTGTTGATTGATCTATTGACACCCACTGGAATTTTATGGCATGAGAAGGCAAGGAAGGGCTGCAACCTGCACTGGTGGAGAGAACACCTTGGCTGCTAGAACTCCAGGTCTATGTCAACATCTCTCATTTTCCAACTGAGCTGATGTCCACCAGACCTCTAACCCCAAAGTCTGTACAATGAAGGGAAAGCTAGGACCATTTGACCCAAACAGGGTATTCATACTCAGCTGGTCTTCCACTAATACTTTATTATCGGGACACATCATTAGCTCATCCCATTTTTAGTGACTAGAGGTGGAAGGCCAGGGACTGGCTGGTGGGTTATCTAGCCTGCCTTAACCGGGACAAAAAGCCCCACAGGATTATCCTGATCAAGAGAGCCTGCTGGGGAGCTTCTTTTAATCCCAGGCTATGGGCAGGCCAGTAGGGTTTTATGCATGAGCTGGGATGCTCATTGCCCTGAGATCCTGAAAGGAGGAAAAAGGGCTGACTCACAAAGCTGGAGGCCAGCATGGGGGTGGGATTCACATTGCCCACCACAATAGCCCAGTCTGGGCCAAGAGGACGTTTATTCTTTCCCCAATCTTCAGACTGGAATTGTAGACACACACCCCCTCCAGTTGTCTCCTTCTGGGATAGAAAAGAGGCCCAATTATTGGGCAAGGGGAGCCCCAGGTGTGGCCCCTCTTGGCACACGACTGGATACCAATGTGGCTATTTAACCCCAAAGGCCCTGGAATTAAAGCCCTACAAATCCTTTACACAAAAGGAGCTGCTCCTCCCACAACTTAATCATCCCCTCATTAGAGGCTCCCTCCCTGGCCTGAGAAAGATGGGTAGATTCACCACCATTCCAGTCCTTATCCCCCCAATCCATAGCTCCAGCCCCTTTCAAAGGACTCCGTGTGAGGCTGGGCCTTATCCTCCCTCATTCTGCAATCTTTAGCCAGACCTATTATCACCTGATGGCTTTCCTCCTGCTCCCACCCTGGAGATGTGGGGTGCTTTTGCCATCTTTCCAGGGAGTAGGGCCCCAACAAAGGAGCCAAAGAGGTTATGAGGCACTTCGCACCCCAGATGAACTAGATACTCCTCTCCTCTGGCCTAAGTTTTCTCACCTAAGGCTAGGGGCTATAGGAGGTCCAAGGAATAGAGGGCTAGCTTTGAATACAAAAAGATCTGAACTCAAATCCTAGTTCTGGCACGAACTAGCTAAATGACAATCACTTTAACTGTCAGTGCCCAAGGTGGCTTTCTAACACTGTAAATTACAGAGCCTTTACTGCAGGAAAAGTGTGGCAAGTTTCCACATTGATGGGAATACCCACAGACCTAGACCAAAAAGAAAACAAGGTAGCTTAATTGGACTAGATAGATCCCTTCTAAGGGGGAAAAGATATAGAGTAGAAGGGAATAGAGAGCAGAAAAGGAAGAAGAGAAAAAAATTAGAAAGACTCGTATGTATACAGGTATTCATAATAGCTCTGTTTGTAGTGACAAAGAACTAGAAACTAAAGGGTCACTTTTGGGGAACAGACTAACTAATAATGGTATAGTAATATAATGTGATGCTTATTGTGCCAAAATATTTGTCCTTCATTCTCAAAGAAGACTATGACTTCGGGGAAGTGATGCCATGATGAGCTCATGAATTAGATTTGATTGAGGGGATGCTCTGCTAAGTCATCAGCCTCACTTTCTCCTCCAGAGCCATCTGGGTCCAGTTGCCAGATATGGATCAGGATGACTGAAGATGGCCCTGGAATCGAGGCAGTCAGGGTTAAGTGACTGTCCTGGGGTCAAGTGCCTGAGACCACATTCGAACTCCTGTCCTTTTGACTTCAAGGTCAGTGCTCTATCCACTACACCACCTAGCTGCCCTCATTAAGAAATGATGAAAGGGAGGATTTCAGAAAAATCTGTGAAGATTTGTATGAATTGATGAAGAGTGAAGTGAATAGAAAGAACTAAGAGAACATTTTATACAATAGCAACAACATCATAAAGATAAGCAAGAACTCAATAATATGATCAACCACAATTCCAGAGGATCAATGATGGTCCAGACTTAGAGATGATATTCTCAGGATACAGAATGAGGCATCAAGTATTTTGGACAAGAGTCAATGTGGAGATTTGTTTTTTGACTATACATATTTATTGAAAGGGCTTTTTTATTCAATAAGGGTGGGGATGGCAGATGCAAGAGAGAAAAAACAGATTTAATTGAAAAAATTTTAATTTTTTAAAAATTCTAAGAGCAGAGTGATATGAGAGCCAGCTTCAATCAACTATAAAGTGCTGAGTATTAAATTTTCAATGGGCATTTACAACTTGGAAATTGGCAATTGACATAAAGCAGGGTTTGATTTATGTATTGTTGATTCCCTGGATTTAAGAAAGTAATGGAGAAAATGTCTATGATACAGATTAAACTAAAAAGTGCATCACTTGGTTTAAGAGAGTCAATCATTAAACATTTCCAAGCACTCCTCTAAAGGATTGGTAAAAGGGGCAGGACTCCACTTTGACATAACTTCTACTCATTGATTCAGTTTAGAATCATAGGATTTCAAGTTGAAATAAACCTTCTGGTCTAACCTCATTTCACAGATTATGAAAACAGGTTCACAGAGTTTGCATGAGTACTCAAGGTCATACAGCTAGGTAGTAAATAACTGAGATGGAATTTAAACCCGTGTTCTGTAACTTCAAACCTAGTGATTCTTTCTCCATGTTCCTATGGAGTCACAAACAATCCACACAGAGAATTCTGCATTCACAAACAATAAAGTCCAATCCTTCTTCATGACAACCCTTCTGATCCTGGAAAATGATGCTCACCTCCCCTGAGTGTCTTGTTTTCCACACAAACTGTGATATTTGTGCCTGTATTTCATGGAGCAGAGAGAGGGAGAGCTCTGAGTCCTGTGATGGGTGAAAGAGGAAATGAGTGAGGAAACAAAGGTTCAATCTTCCAAGCATATTAATTTATTAAACAACACCTAGCAATTGCCCAACAACCATGCCCCTTCCTGGATTTAGGGCTGGACCCTGAATACAGGGGGAGACAGCTTTTATACATTAAAAATAATTCACCAAATAAGGCTACTTAGTTAAAAAAGAAACAATGCAACATTAAGCCATAATTTCTAATTAGATGAAAGATTAGGGACTTTTCAAGTTGGGAGGGAAAGAGTGAAAAGGTATAATGCCCTGAAATCAGAAAAGAGGTTTCCCATTTCCCAAAGCATCTGGGAACAATCAAAGGAACATGGAAAAAATAACTGATTGATCAGTATGGGACCAGTTTTCAGATAAAACATATGGGTTACTTGAGATGTACAATTGTAAGAAAATTTCTTGCATCAATTTTTGGATCTGACTGAGTTTCTAATCAGCATAACCTGAATCCTTGTTGTTCAGTCATTTTTCAGTTGTGTCTGACTCTTTGTGACCCCATGTAGGGTTTTCTTGACAGATAGTGGAGTGATTTGTCTAGCTCCCTTTACAGATAAGGAACAGAGGCAAACTGCCCATGGTCACACAGCTAGGTGTCTGAAGTCAGATTTGAATTCATGAAGAGGAGAATTCTTGACTCTAGGACTGACTTTCCTTCCATTGCACCACCTAGCTGCCCCCTGATCTTAATTAATGGTCTCTAAGTAACAGGTTGAGGTGGTCCAGTTTCTCAGCTACACAGGGCTAGGTTCAAATAATGCAATAAAATTTTCTCCCAATTCCTGAAATTGAATAAAATTTTCTCACAAGATAGAAGTTGGATTAGACCCATAATTGAATAGAAAGGGAACTGAGCTTGCTCCAGAACTGAATCATGAGATGAACTTGTTTACTCAATTGTGTAGTTTGCTCAATTCCCATAATTAACCAGTTGTTCTAATCCTCTCAATTTCCCCAGTTCAGAGAAAGAATACAGTTACTAATTGTGTTACCCTGGGCAAGTCACTTCTCTTTTCAGGATCTTAGATTTATCCTCTTTAAAATAAAAGGCCTGGAACCTTGGAGGACTTGATCCTAGAGGACACTTTAGAAACATGCTAGAGGCAATGAATTCAGAGAACAGACTGAGACAAATTTTTTGGACATGGTTTTGCTTTGTTTTTGTTTTTTGCTCTATTATGCATCTTTGTTGCAAGAGTTTTGTTTTTCTTTTTTAAAGAAGAGGGAGAGAAAATCAATTTTAGTAAGTTGAAAAAGTAAAATTTAAGTAAAAAATAAGCATTAAAAATTGAAGTGAAATAAACATGTTTGACTAAAGCATGTATTCCTATGAGAGCCTTTCTCCATTCATGTGATGTCATTTGATCTTCACCCACATGGATCCCAGGAGGTTATCAGGGGTGGGATTTGCCCACACTTACAAAGAAAACCAGGGACCAAGTCAGAGCAGAATCTGGGGGTCTGTCCTAATTCTTCGCCTAAGGCTCCTGCCACCCCACAGGCCTGCCTCCCACACAGTGCTTCCAGTTAACTATTCCTTGTGGGACCGCCAGCAAAAGAGAAATTGGGCACCACATCACAAGCTTTCCTAGGTTTGTCTCGGCAAGTCCAGGAAAATCCCTAGAGAAAATTCAGCAAGGCATTAGGAGTAAGGCATTGGGGGTGGGGGGAGAGGTTTGAAGGTAAACCACCTTTTCCTTAGGAAATGGGTGTGTTTTTTTTTTCTGTTGAAGAAAATCCATCAGAGATCTCAGGACTTAGAGCTGATCCAGCTAGTCTAGTCCAACCCTCTCATTTTTACAAAGGAGGAGATAGAAGCCTATATTTGGGGAACTGAGTTCTCAGAACTCACACACCTAGCAGATAGCAAAGATAGAATAACAAAGGCAGTTGGCATAGATGTCATAGCTTTAAGGTTGACAAAGAGTTTTACATGAATTAAGTAAGTCATTTGGTTAGGACCTTCAAGCATCCTTCACATCCAACTATTTGTGATTCCATTTGAGGTTTTCTTGGTTAAGACACTGGAATAATTTGCCATTTCTTTTTCTAGGCCATTTTATAAATGATACAAATGACTTGCTTGATCAGAGTGTCTAAGGTCATATTTGGGAGTCAAACCCTGCACTCTATCTACTGTACCATCTAGCTTCCTTCAGAGAAAGCATGGACAAATAAATCCAGGCTTTGCTATTTAATTGCTATGTGTGCTAATATGCTATACCTCCAGCAAAGTATTCTATGTCCCTGAACCTAAATTTCCTCTGTAAAATGAGGTATAGGATTAAATCATCTTTTGCATTCTTTCTAGTCCTAAACCTTTTGAAAGACCTGAGTTTGAAGTCTGTCCCTGATATGTACAATGTAATTCTGGAGTCAGAAGTCCTGGGTTCAAATCTCAGCTCTGAAATTCACTACCTCTTGGACAAGTCACTTGACCTCCATGGGCCTCAGTTTCTGTATTTGCAAAATGAACCTGTTGGTCTCTAAGGTCCTTTCTAAGGTCTTGACTTATAGGATTAGCCTTGTGTATGTACTTGAGAGACTGAAAAATAGACAAGAGGAGTGAGCAAAGAGGAGGTACCTAGGAAAAGGTGAATTAGATAGAGTTCTACAAGAAGAGGGTGTTATAGAAGTGCCCATTCAAGTCTGGAGGGAAGAAAAAGTTATCCAGGAAGAAGAAAGGGATTGTTCTTATTGCTAATATTCAACTACTTTTGGCCGAGGTTACCACAGGGCAGGAAGATTAAAACTGCTAGGGATTTCACAGAGGTGAAATAATAATTATAGCATATTCCATGTAATATTTTAATAATACTTTGTCTTTATTTAGTGCCTAGAGCACTATAGCTTTACAAGGTTTTTAAAAAATTAATCTAATTAATCTCTCACATCATACCTGGGAGGTAGATAGAGAGTATATACATATGTGTGTGTGCATGTGTGTGAGTATGTAGGTATGTGTGTGTTTTAAAAGAAAAGGAAATAGGCCCAGAGAATGTCTTGTCAAAGGCAAGCAAGAGGAGCTAAGGGTATCTAGATGGCACAGTGGGTAGAGCACTGGGCCTAGAGTCAAGAAGATGTAAGCTTAAAGCTGGTCTCAGACACTTACTATATGACACTGGGCAAGTCACTTATTTTTTTTTTTTAATTTTCAGTGACTCCAAACATTTTTCCCAATTACCTTCAAAGATAGTTTTCAATTTTCATTCTTTTTCCAGACTTTTAAGTTCCACATTTTTCTATCATCCTCCTTTCCCTGTCTCCCAATGGCAGCAAACAATCTGATAAAGGTTGTAATATACAATCATGTTTAATGTATTTTCATATTAGTCATATTGTGAAAGAAGAATTGGAACTAAGGAGGAAAATATGAGAAAGAAAACAAAAATATATAAGTTTTACAAAGTGAACATAGTAAGCTTTGGCCTGCATTCAGACTCCATAGTTTTTGATCTGGCCATGGATGGCATTGTCCATAAGTCTCTCAGGATTTATCTCTGAAATGGCTAAGAGGAGCTATATTCATCATAGTTGATCATCTCCTAATATTGCTGTCACTTGTACAATGTTCTTCTGGTTCTACTCACTACACTCAGCATCAATTCATGCAAGTCTTTTCAGGCTTTTCTAAAGTTCTGATTTCTTACAGAACAATAGAACTCTATAACATTCATATCCCATACCTTGTCTAACCATTTTCCAATTAATGATTATTCCCTCATTTTCCAATTCTTTGGCACTGCTATAAATATTTTTGTAATGTCTTCCTCCCCCTTTTTTTTAGGTTTTTGTAAGGCAAATGGGGTTAAGTGGCTTGCCCAAGGCCACACAGCTAGGTAATTATTAAGTGTTTGAGACTGGATTTGAACCCAGGTACTCCTGACTCCAGGGCCAGTGCTTTATCCACTGTGCCACCTAGCCGCCCCCTTTTCCCCTTTCTTTATGGTTTCTTTGGACAGACCTAGTCGTGGTAATGCTGTTTCAAATGGTATGCCCAGTTCTACTACTGTTTGGGCATAGTTACAAATTACCCTTGAGAATGACTGGATCAGCTCACAACTCCATCAGTAGTGCAGTCGTGTCCCAGTTTTCCCTCATTCTGTCCAACACCGATCATTTTCTTTTTTTGTCATTTTAGTGAGATGTAAGGTCTTACCTGAGTTCTTTTCATTGGAGCATTTTTTCATATGACCATAGATAGTTTTAATTTCTTCATTTGAAAACTGCCTGGAAAGCCACTTAACCCCATCTGCCTCAGTTTTTCCATTTGTTAAAAAAATACATTAAAGAAGGAAATAGTAAACCATTGCAGTATCTTTGTCAAAAGACACACACATACACACAAACAGCAACAACAACACCCAAAACCAAAAGGGATCACAAACACACCTGAAAAATAATGAAACTAGAACAGACCAAATCCAATTCTCCTGCTGTTCAACTATGTAAGTTATTTTTTCCACCTCTAACATTCAGTTATTCTACTTTTGTGCCTCTATTAATTATCTTCCAATATATCCAGTAATGGAACTTGGTTGTACAGAACTGTTTATATGTTATTTCCCCTTTGGCCTGGTAGCTCCTTTATTCTTAGGGCTAGCTTTTGCCTTTCTTCGTATTTCCACCTCTCAGAGCAGGGTCAGTCTATTGACTCACCAAAGATACCAAGTAGATACTCCCTTTTTCCAATACATTTTTGATTATATGCATGTATACAAAGTAGAAGGGCCAGAGCAGGGGATTATGGGGAGAAGTTTTTCTGCATCCTGCTAAGGTAAAGAGAGTCAGTCTCCTAAGAAGTGGGAGAGGTCATAAAGTAGAAAGAGAGAGAAGGAAGCAAGCTTTTCAGGCCCCACCATGTTCCAGTCACTTGCTGAGCACCATATAAATATTCTCTCATTTGATCTTCACAACTACCCTAGGTGGCAAGTGCTGTTTGAATTCCCAATTTACAGAGGAGGAACCCTAAGCCTGGTAGTGGTCAAGGGACTTTGCCTGGCTAGGAAGTGTCTGAGGATGCATTTGAACCCAGAGCTCTCTGATGGAATTCCTTGTTCTAGCCACTGCACTACTGAGTGACTGAAGAGCTGATTATAAATGCTAGAGCAAACACTTAGATAAGTCTCTGCTGCTCCAACTCAATTTCTTATCCATCAAAAGGGCAGTGATGATATTTGTACTCACCTACCTTACAGACTTATCATGAGGAGAACACTGTGACTCTTCAAATACAGAAATGAGAATTATGAGAATTCCCCATCACCAGAAATTGATTTCCTTAGCATTTATGGTTTCATTTTATAAACCATTGGAGAAAAAATACAGCCCAGTCCGAAGAGTCTGGTGGTTGCTGTTTCTACCTTCTTTCTCAGGTCTCACCCTCCCCCTTGGCTAGGCCCCTCCCCCCTTTCCCAGCTCACAGACTTCACTGAAGCTGGGCTGTAGACACTCTGCAAGGAGGGTTGGGAGGTAGGGCAGACAAAAGCGGATCTTGGCTCTCCTTGCCCACCCGGATTTGTAAGTTCTTTAGAGGCCTTGCACAAAAATGTGCCATGTACTCTAGGATTTAGAGATGCCAAGAACACTTAGAAAGGCTGCATTCTTCTCAGCCCCTTTCCTTTAATTTTTTTATTTTTCTTTTGGAGACAGACCGTCTGCTAGAAGGGAACAATATCTCCTTAAAACAAAATGCTATTGAGAACCTCATCCTGCAGAGACCCTTGTGCAAGGAAAACAGCAATAAAACCAGTATCCAGAGAGCAGTCTTGTCTGGACACCAAAGACAGGTGTGGATGTGATGTTCTGAGAGTTTTCCTCTGGAGGATAACCTGGATGGAGAGCCTAGGATACAGGCTACCATTCTGCTGTTGGTCCAAATCTGAGGAAAGGCCATTCTTTGCCCTACTGCTCTCCTATGTCTATTTAGGCAGAAAAATGGTGTTGACAAAAGCCTCCTTTGGGTGGGCTGAAGGGATGCTTTCCTTGCCCCACCCCTGTAACCTCTAATGACCTTACTCTTTGGACCTCACATAGCATTTTATTTCATAGCTTTCTCTAATACTCTCAAAGTATTTAATTAGGGTGAGGCACTGAGGACTTGGCCCCAGTGTGCTGAAATTTAGAGGGCACTGACTGTGCTTGCATTACCTTCTAAAAAGTACAACTGAGATGAATACCTAGTTAGTAAGAATAATTAAAATAGAAAGGTACCAGATGCCCTCTTTTAGGGTCAGCTACCTCCCAAGCTAATAAGATCATAGATTTTTCCTTAGAGGTTCATCTACTCCTTTGCCCTAAATAATGGTCTGGATTTTTTTGAGGGGAGAGACAATTGGGGGATATATGAATTGCCTAGGGTCACACAATTAGTAGTAAACATCTGAGACTGAATTTGAACTCCAGTCCTTCTGACTCTAGGGTTAGTGTTCTGTCCACTGTGGGAATTAGCTATCCAATAATGCTTCTTAATGAGTATGCCTATGATGTCCCTCTACTCTCCAGTCCTCAAATGAATTGCACCAAGCAACAGAATCACTAATTACAGCTTTGAATACATCTATCAAGTAATTTTGGGCATTATAATTATTATCTGTTGCCATTTGATCTCCTAGGTGGCCCAGTGGATAGAGTTCCAGGCTTGGAATCAGCAAGACTTGTCTTCATGAATTCATATCTAGTCTCAGACTGTGTGACCCTGGGTAAGTCACTTAACCCTGCTGGCTTCAGTTTCCTCATCTGTAAAATGAGCTGGAGAAGGAAATGGTAAACCACACCAGTCTTTGCCAAGAAAATCTCATATAGGGTCAGAAAGAGTTGGACACACTGAAAATGACTAAACAAACAAACAAAAATCATCTTCCATCTAGACTCCAAGTCCCATGAAGGCAGAGACTATGATCTCAATTTGGTATCTCCCTCAGAATAACACATTATAAGTATGGATTAAATGAATGAGTTGAACTATATGAGCTCTGGGTTTCTTAAAACTCTTCAACGATTCTGTAAATGAACAAATCAAGGAGTGTTGTCTGAATTCCTATGATTTTGTGTCTCTGTTGGCCATTCCTCTCTCTCAAAAGTTATTCCTCTTTTGAAAGGAGGCTGAAGGTGACAGTTACCCAAGAAGAGGGTTGGGTGTCCCACTGGAGGTCACAGAGGAGGTAGTTGAAACTAGGACATATGGGAATGATGAAGGAAGAGAAACAGAAGAAGGAAGGGATGGAAAATGTGTCTGCCAAGAACCCTTGATTTGGCAGGTGAAGCTCAGTTTCATACCCATTGGTAAATAATCATTCTCTAGCCCTGAGCAGAAATACAAACTGCCTCTACCTAGTTCCCAGAATGATGACTTACATTTAGTTTGGGATTCTGCTATCTTCTTCATTAAACTTCCCAGACCAGGCTTGGCAGGTTTCTGCATTTCAGAAATGAAGCAAGAAATTCCCTCCATAATCTTAAACGGAAGGAAAAATTGATTGAGTTCAAGTTTAGTCTGAGAAATAGTAGCATCCTCCAGGCCAATAGTTATAGAAAATGTATATTATGTTCCAATTCATACTGACTTAAAAGATTTTGAAAACAAAACAAAACAGAAAAAAATCACACCTTTGGTCTGATATTCACTTCAGTGAAAAATTGATAGTTGCATCTGGTTTTTGTTCAGCAAATTTGCATATAATAGATTCTGGCTTTGGGATTGTGAATCAGGCCAATTTCCTGCTATTCTCACTTCCACCCATATTTGGGGAATTCACAACCATTTGCCTGAGACACATTCCAGGGGCAATCTCTAACTCAGAATTTAAGAACTACAAGTAACCTCTGCTATTATTTTAATACACTCAACTTTATTTTATGATTTGAGAAACCAAGGCCTGAAGAGGGAAAATTACCCAGAGTCACATAGCTGATAAGCTTACTGAAACTAGAATGCATATCTCCAGACTTCTGGACTGAATTCTCTCCATGACTGCCTTCATTGTGTGTACACAGAATTTCTTGAGTAGAAAAGCCCTCTAGAAGTCATTAAGTCCATTTCACTATCTTTAGGCAGCCATGGGTTGAATTCAACCCAGAAACATTCAGAGTGAACCCAGACCCTGTCATGGAGTCCTTTCTGTTGGGTGTCTGCACCCAAGGTAGAACCCTGGTTTGCCTGAGGTTGCCTCTCTTTTCATTGAGCAAGTTGGGGCTGGATTGTTCCAGCTCTCAACACCAACTCAGGGGTGGGGTCTCAGGCCTGTAAAAAAACCCACAGGATGTTCTTGGCTGAGATGGCTGATTCATTTTTGATTCATAAAAATAAACAGATAGTAAGACATCTGTCTGGGCCAAACAGGCATCCTCAATGGGAGGTGCGCCTGCATGGGATGGCATTTCAGAGGACTCCACTACGTCAGCCCTGTTTGCCTCACTGATTTATCATGATAGCTGTCACTAATTCCAGTTCTATAAAACCCAAGGGAACATACGCAAAATAACTCCAGTAACCTTACAGTGGAAATACCTTCAGCTTCCAACCAGCTGGAGAGAACAGCTTGGGGCTTGTTTGACTTTCAGTTGTTTTTTTTTTCACTTCAGAATTATTCATCTAGCAGTGAAAGGTCAACAATGGCATCTTTTTTTCTTCCTTGTCCTCAGCTGGACTATGTTAGATAAGTAACATCCACTGAATTATTCCCCCCCCCCAAGTGACTAGCACTCACTTATTTCTATTCAATTGAATTAAATAAGCATTGAGTACCTATCATGAAAGGTGGAGGTGGGGGACCCTCATAGTAGACAGAGCCCTGGACCTAAAGTCAGGAAGACTCATCTTTTTGAGTTCGAATTTGACCTTAGATATTTACTGTCTGTGTGACTCTGGACAAGTCATTTAACATTTTTGGCTTCAGTTTCCTCATCTAAAAAATGGGGAAGAAATGGAGAAGAAAATAACAAACCACTTCAGTGTCTGAAAACTCCAAATGGGGTCATGAATAGTCAAAGATAATTGAAAAAAATGACTGAACAAAGACAAAATTGAAACCAGTACCAATCTGCTTTCAAGAGACTTATATTCTTCTGGGGGCAGGGGGAGAGCAGCATATATATGGAAAAGAAAATGCACAATAATTACAAAGTTGTTGTTTTTGTGGTTTATATTTTTTCCCAAGAAGCTAGATTATAAACTGAGGGAACCAGGAACAATCTCTTGGAGGAGGTAGAGCTGTCCCAGGGTCTTAAAGGTAATTAGAGATTTCTCCAGAAATAAGTGAAGAAAGAGGGGCTTCCTGGCAAGGATTACTGTCTGTCTAGATTGCCATTCAGAGAGAACATCTGGTTTGTCTGGAGCAAAGGGGATATGAGGACGAAAACTGAGAAATCACCCTGGAAAAGAAAGAACTGAACCAACTTGTGAAGTGCTAACAAAGCCTAAACAGAGGACTTTAGTATTGATGCCCTTATCCCTTGGGGTCTCCAAAGTGCTCTACTCATGGTAGCACTGTGAATAGGAAGCAACAACATGCACATATCCAGCTGATAGATGGGAGATTGAAATTCTGAGACATGAAGTGACCTGGGTGTTAACATAAAGCTAGTCTAACACCCCCAACTGGCCTCCCAATGGTTAGGTCAGGTTCCTACAGGATTTCTAGAGAGGATCTGGAGAAACCAGGATTTCTAATTAGATAACTCACAAATCTCATTAGAGTGTGTTCCCCAATATCAGCTAACCAAAAGAGTTAACTTTTTTAAATTAATATTTCCTGAAATTCTTACAGTAAGAACCATAGTACAAAAAAATAGCACCCCAAAAGTCTGGGACACATTCTTCCACAAGTACATATAAAATCCAGGGGAAAGTGAGTTCAAGCTTAGAAAGTCCCTGTTGCTGTTGCTGTTGTATGTGCTTCATTCTCAAAAAAAGATCATGATATCAGGGATGTGATGCTAAGACGAGCAAGTGAACTGGATATAAGTGAGGGGGGACTGTGGAAAAATAACACTACAGGATTCTTTTGAGTCCCTGCAGTAGGAATGAATGCACTTTAAATCTTTTAATGGGGCTCCATTGGAGGGCAAGTCTGATGCCAGCAATTGAGGTAATTCCACTTCCAATAACATATATATTAAAGTTGCTGCAGTGAAAAAAGCTCATGGTTGGATCTTGGGATCAAGGTAGCAGTCTGCTGCAAAACAAGCCATCACCTTTCCCAGTCCCTGCCTCTTATCACCCCATGGATGCTCTTATCATCAATGTCCCAAGGGACCTGAGGCATTTACTTTGAAAAAAATAGTGTTCAAAACAGACCTGAGTGGCCTAGGTACACCAGCGATGAATAAGGGCATAGAATCCTGGTACTATTTGTTAGGCTTTGGAACTGGGATCATGATTATGGGCCAGCCGGGAGCATTTATATTGTGCCTCTAAACATAAGATAGACCAGAGCAAAAGCATTTGCCAAGAATGTTTTCATTAATCAAGAACAAAAGTCAGAGGTTCGAAGTCAATTGGACACCTCCTAGTTATGACCATAAACACTGTTCATTAGCCATCCTGTGAGGTTATTCCCATGACCAGCTGGCAGCCTCTGGGAAACCAAAGTCTTTGGGTTGGAGGTGGGGGCAGTATGACTGCAGGCCTGAGAGGAAGAGGCCAGACTGACATTAGAACATTGTGAGACAGGTTTGAATATACTGTTGTGGTCAATTTGTCACCATAAGATCACATCCTGGCACTTTTGCCTAGTGATGCTGGAGAGCAATGGTGCCTCACTGATATAGGAGGGAAACATATCCATGAGACCAGGGACTCTTGCAGCATCCAGCTCTTCTTCAGATGTCCTGTTTCCTGTCAAACCATGGGGTGAAGCAATTATGGAAAAGACAGTGAAAAGGACATCTGTACAACATTTCCCTGGCAATAATAAACATAATGTGCAAGCCATGCCATCATGTATTTGATGTTATAGGCTTCTTTGATTATGAAGCAAAGGCCTAACTCATCACTCAAGGTTGGATGGAAGTCCCTTTATTTATTCAATTCTAGAATCCTCTTGAATTTCCCTAAAGTATGCATCGCTCTCTCTGAGCTACAATGGGTAGGAACCAAGTAGGGTCCTGAAACTGCATTTTTCCCTATCCTGAAGAGGTTATGTCTACTAAAGCCAACTTGCTTGGTGTGTCTAGTTAGTCCTCTCTCAGATCCCAGCCTGTTGCACTGTCTGCCAGTGGTCCAAGCTCTCCAGTGACACCATCAGTAGGGCAGGAGAAGAGAAAGGGGAGTGTTACCCAAAGGTGTTCCTCCTCAAAGCCCTCCCAAAGCTTGACTGTCAGAGTAGTAGCTGGAATGTCTCTGCTAGAATCTCCTTATCTGATAATACATAAGTCCTTAGTGTGTCTAAATTCTTTCAATCAATCCCAATACATTTCATCACCTGATTTCATCCAATGACTCAGAGCACTTCACTCATTCCTAAATTGTTTCACCTACTTTATGACTTTAATTGAGTGATTGATTCAGTTGGTATTTATAAATTTATTACACATACATCTTGTTTCTCAGAACAAAGCCCATCAAGGAGGCTGTGTCCTGAGCTTAGCATAACAATAATCCTTTGCACTCTGGAGGATCCCCAGGATGGTCTCAGCTTCAGCAAAATCACAGAATGGTTTCTCACCAGCAGTAGGTGTTCTTTGAGCTTGGATGAGCACCTACTTTATGCACGTTCTAGACATGAAGTCCTACTCTGAATCACACCTGTTACATTGCTACTGTTATCCTTCATTGTCAGGGCCACTCCTCATTGCATGGCCATAGGTCTAAGGATTGAGTCCTTCCCCTAATGGGCAGGGCTCCAGTACACCTGTCCTTGTTTTCCTGACTGAAATTTCTTAGACTTTCCTGTCCCTAACCTGATTTGTTCGACTCCAGTCATTCCAAGGTAAGAGATCATGTTTCAGGATCTAGTTGACAACACTTCAACCTTTGGTTGTTTCTGTGACATGGGATTATAAATTATCAATCTTGATTGATTCTCTAACTCAATCACAGAAGATTTTAACCTGATAAAGATATCAGAAGGGCAGTTTGGTGAAACGACAGTTATAGTAACAGACCTGAAGTCAGAAAGACTTATCTTCATGTTGAGTCTCAAACATTCACCAGCTGTGTGATCCTGAGTGGCAAATCATTTAACCCTGCTGGATGAATTAGAGAAGTAAATGGCAAACCACTCTAATATCTTTGCCAAGAAAACCCCAAATGGGGTCACAAAGAGTCAGACATGACTGAAAATGACTCAACAATAACAATACCAAAGTGTATCAAAGCATGAAGTATCATGATAGATACATTATTGGAACTGGGAATGTGGGTACACTCTTCTTATACTAATAAATGCCAAAGCCAGAATTAAAACCTAGGTTCTCTGGCCCTAAATCAAATGTTTTTTTCCCATTAAATTCACCATGTTCACTCTTGCTGAATACCATGCCACAAGCCAGCAACTAGTTCTCCAGGGGAGCTGTTGATGAGAAAAATAGGCTTCTATTCCATCTCCTGTGTGATCTACTGGATTATCATCCAAGTTAGGAATCCAAATTCTTTCTTGTTTATGATGGGTAATGATGTATGAACAGAGCTTTGCATTCCATTTTTAAAAGCTTGTTTTGTTGATAAATTGAGAAAAAAAGAATATGAGCATCAACCCAAGGAAATGTGATGCATCACTTTTTTCTTTCACATTCATTTTTCTGGCAGGAAAGTGTCTTCCATGGAGTTAACCATTTTGAGGAACCATTGTGGATGAACAGACTGGCCAAGGAATAGTAGGTTTGAGATGCATAGCTTACAAAGCTAGTTTGTGGTGTTATAGAAAGAGTCCTGACCTGGAAGTGAGGAGACTCAAGTAATCCTCCCAATCCTCTGACCAGTTCATTTTGTGGCCTAGGGGAGTAGTCATTTCAGCTCTCTCTGTCTTAGTTTCCACATCTGTAAAAGGACCAAGACTGTACTAGTGATGTCACTGGTTATAGAGTACTCCCAGGAGAAGAAACTCCCATTGACTCAGGTGAGAACCTTCTTTGCATCTAGTAGTCAGAGAGACTTGTCTAGATCACTAAGAGGTTGGAACTTACCCAGGGTCACCCAGATTGGCTGGTATGAATCAGAGATGTGACTGGAAGTCTGGTCTTCCTGATTTGAAGGCCAGCTCTTACTGCAACACACCATACTGACTTTCATAGATGTAAAATGTAGATTTAATACCTTTTCTGTCTGCTTTGCAAGATCAAATATCTTAGTTCAACTCAACTAACTGTTTTATAATATCCAAATGATCTTAGGAAAGTCACACCACCAGTTTGGGGCTCAGTTTCCTTTTCTATAACATGAGGGAAGTGGA
Organism: Macrotis lagotis; assembly: GCF_037893015.1. Lineage (NCBI taxonomy): Eukaryota > Metazoa > Chordata > Mammalia > Peramelemorphia > Peramelidae > Macrotis > Macrotis lagotis. The sequence continues at coordinate 262,490,628 of NC_133658.1, read as the reverse complement.
TTAATGGATCTCAAAGATTTCTCCCAGCTGTCAGTTCTAGAAACCTAAATATAAACATTTATTAAACACACAGTGGAGAGACAGAGATGATAAAGGATACAGACATGCCATTGATGAGGTAGTCTCAAAGGAAAGGTACAGCATGTTCTCAGAGAAGTCTCACAGGAAAGGTACATTATGTCTATAGAAAAGTGGTATTCTATAAAGTAGGACAGGATAGGGAAAAGGAGAGAGACAGAGAATTCCAGGAGAAGTTGAGAAGGGGACCACTTTTAACTGGAAATCCTCATGAAGGAGAGAAACCTGAGCTAAGCTTAAAGGAAGATTTTAATAAGTGCTTATGGAACCTTTCCTGGAGAAATTCAATGCATCAGGTGAAGGCTAGGATAAGATGGAAATATGGGGGAAAAACACCATACAATGAAAGGTATTATGAAGTCGTCTTCACTGGCTTTCTAAAGGGCAGGGTCTCAACCTATTGGGTCATAGGAACACATCCTGAGGACTAGAAGAAATTTCAGAGAACATCTAGTCTAACCCCATTATTTTCATTTGAGAAAACTGAGACTCAAGGAGGTGGTGACTTGCCCAGGATCATGCATATCAGAGGCAGGATTTGAATGCTGGCCCTCTGACTCCAGCACCTGTCCCCTTTCCATTGAACCACACTGCCTCTTCCTCCTATAACAAACAGTCCAATGGCCCACACATCCCACAAATGTCCAGGGCTGTTTTGATGACGACTCTGCCTAACTTCTCTCTAGTTCACATCCTTTCTTTACTTTTATTTTTCTATTTTAATAATAGTGCTAATTCCTCTAAAGATATGTTATGGGAACTCATGGGGTTTTATACATGTAGAGAGTACATATATACATATATATATATATATAGGCAGTCATGGCTCTGAGACCTATTTCAATATTTTAAGACTTTTTGGTATTATTGGTACAGTTCTCAGGCCCTCTCCAATGTGGTTAATGATCTTTCAGAATTGGTAGGACACTCCCCTCCTCCTCCCCCCAAAAATCATCTGAACCAACTGAAGTCGATGAGTTAATGAATTTCTACAAATTTGGTCACTCAGATGATATCATCATCATGGTTATTCCCATCTAGCATTCATATAGTGTCTACTGTGGGTCCAACACTAAATACTTTATACACATTTTCTCATTTGGTGCTCATAACAACTCTGGGAGGGAGAGAGACAATGTTTATCTCCATTTTCAAAATGAGGGAATTGAGGTAGGCAAAAGTTATGTGATTTGCCTGGATCACATGACTAGTAAGTATCTGAGGGTAGATTTGAACTGAAGTCCATTTACCTTTCCCCCCAGCTACTCTCTGCTTTGAGTTGGCACATGAGAAAGATCCTTCAGAAGATTTAGTATGTGTTGATTCAGTACACCAGATAAATGAGTCCTTTCCTTCACTTCCCATCCTGGAAACAGTCAAAGGGACTGCATCAATCTAGGACTTTTAAGCTACAAAGGGAGACATAGGATGAAACCCAGGACAAAATCTCTTACCAAAGGAAGCCAAGATAAAAACTGTTAGGTTGAACATATTTCTTAGAAAGGGGAAATCCAGCTTATCAGAATCCTGAGTTTCATCCTTTTCTGGTCTTGCTTTGGTGTCAAATAGATGATTTGCCAACAACAATAAATTTGATAAGCAAACCTTTGAATAAAGTGAATAACTATTCCTCAATTGATCTAGCATAGACTAGACCTAGAAGGGATTTCTAGATACCCTTCTGCCCCTATATCATTTTACAGAAGAAATCCAGAGAACAGAAGTGATTTGCCAGAGAAGCATAGCCAGTTTGGAAGTACTACTTTTCTTGGTCAAAGTTTTCTCAATACAAAGTCCACAAATACAGCAAAGATTCTCAATCCTACCAGAAGGAATCTGGGTCATAATACTAAGGACCTTGAAAAAACAATTTCTCAGTAACTATCTGCTTAATGAACTTTGGTAAGAGAGTCACAAACAATGAATATTCACATTAACCAAGAAGAAGCATGAGTGCAGCAGTGTGAAATCCATGGCCTGCAAATGTGGCCTACAATACTCCCAAATGTAGCCTGAACCAAACAAAAATGTAATGGAGAAATAGGGAACACAATAAAAATACAATAAAATATAAATAACATTTTAAAATTGAATCAAAATCCAGCCCATAGAGATCTTTATCTATGGGGTAGTAACCCTGTTCCTAGTTAAGTTTGACACTACTGATCCAAGGGATAGAAGGTAAAACTTGGTCAGAAAGGTCTGGACTGAACTCCCATATGGTTGAATGACTCTAGACAAGTTCCTTTGACTCTTTGAACTTCAGATTCCTCATTCTTAAAATGGGAACAATGATGCTTATAGTTCCTTCCAGCAGAGTGGACAGAGATTCAGTCTCAGAATCAGAAGATCTAACTGATACTTTTGATACATATTGATTGATACATATTTCTCAGTTTTCTCAGAAAACATTCCTGCATTCTTTTTATAATAAAATATTCATATATGATAACTTGTTCAGTCATTCCTCAATTCTTCCTTCAGTATCTAATTCTTTGCCATCACTAAAAATGTTTCTAGAAATTATTTTTTTTTTGCATTTATGGGACCTTTTTTTCCCCCCCTCTGAACTCTTTTTTAGATATGGACCTAATACAGTGTCATTGGGTTAATATCTTTTTCAGCATGGTTCTGGATTGCTTTCCAGAATGGCTGAACTAGTTTATAGATCATCCAAAAATGAATTAATATACTGTTTTTTCCCATAGCCTGGTCAAGTATTCGTTATTTTTCCATTTTTGCCCAACTTTGCCAATTTGATGAATATAAGGCAGAACCTCAGAGTTGTTTTAATTTTCATTTTTCTAACTATTAATAATTTAGATAAATTTAAAAAAAATTGATAGTTTGTATGTTGAGTGCCTACTGGCTAGCTTATCCTTTATTCCTAAACTATGACTTGACTCAGTCTGGCTGTAGTCAAGTTCTTAGGGGAAAAGTTGAAGAGGCGGCAGACAAAGATGGCAAGTTCTCTGTTTATTGAACCAAATACAAGTGCTTAAATATCCTCCCAGTCCCTGGGAGGAAGTGCACTTCCACTCCTGGGGCACTCTCCAATCAACCAGTAAAACTGTGCTCTGGTACTTGAGGACACCAGATAAGAGTTTACTTCCTCAGGCCAGTACTCCCACACACAAAGTCCCTTACACTTGCATTTCTTCCTTTGAAAACTGCCTATTAGCATGTGACTGGTGGAGGTTAGGGGGTACTGAAAGGGTACATTTTCAAAGCAATCCACAGAGATTCAGACACCACCACTCCCTCTTTCCTGAGAATAACATACAAGCAAATACATGCCAAGCAAGCTATATACAGGATAAATAGGAAATAATCAACAGAGGGAAAGTACTAAAATTAAGAGGAATAGAGAAAGACTTCATGCAGGAGGAGGGATTTTAGTTGAAACTTAAAGGAAGTCAGGAAGGTCAGTAATTGGAGTACAGAAATGAGGCATTCTAGACTTGAGTGACAGAGAGAATACCTGGAGTCAAGAAATCAAATGTCTTGTTGGTGGAACAGTCAGGAGACCAATATCACTGGATTAAAGAGATTTGGGGAGTAAAGTGTAAGAAGATTGGAAAGGTGGGGGGGGGAGTTGGGTTATGAAGGTCTTTGAATACAAATCAGCATTCTGTATTTGTTGCTAGAGGCGATAGGAAATCATTGGAGTAGGGAGGAGTGATATGATCAGATTTTAAGAAAATCATTTTAGTGACTAAATGGAGATTAGATGGGAGTAGGGAAAGACTTATGGCAGGCAGAGACTATTGTAGTAATCAGACAGGAATGGAATAATGAGGGCTTGCTATATAATAGTGGCAGTGTCCAAGGAGAGAAGGTAACATATTCAAGGAATGTTGCAAAGGTGTAATCAGCAGACCTTGACAACTTCAGATTTGGGGAGTGAGTGAGGACTTCAGAAGGACTCCTGGGTTTTGAGACTGAGGGACTGGGAGGATGGTGTTGCCTTCTACAGTTATAGGGAAGGCAAGAGGTGGGAAAAGATAATTTTAAGTTTGGTAATATTGAGTTTAATATATCTACTGAACGTCTAGGTCAAAATGTCTGTAAGACATTTGGAGATGTGAGATTGGAGATCAGCAGAGAGAATGGGGTACGAAAGGTAGATTTGAGAATCATCAGTGTAAATGAGATCCAAGGGAGCTGATGAAATCACCAAGTGAAGTAGTATAGAGGGAGAAGGAAAGAGGATCCAGGACAGAACCCTGAGGGACACCTATGGTTACATGAATTTGATCAAGCAATGTACTTGCTGGTTCTTTGAAAAAATCTGAGCTTTCAACCAAATTGTGTGACCATGGACAAATTATTTCACCTTAAAGAACTCTTGGCATCTCTCTAAGACCATAAGTCCTGGACTGATGAAATAAATCATGATTCCAAAAAAAGAACTCATTCATTACTCATCAGAAAAGTGGCAAACCACTCCTCTATCTTTGTTAAAAAAAAATTACAGGGTCAAAAAGACATGACCAAACAATTGAACAACAACAGAACAAGCCACTTAAAATCTGTGTATCATCTCCTAAATGAAGCAAGTCTAAATTCTAAGTCCCTTTGGGTATCTAAGGAAAACAAACAACTAAGAAATAGTTTATGCTTTCAATAAAGAATGTGAATATGAGAGGTAGCATGCAGTAGAGGATAGAGTTAGCCTTGTAGTTAAGAAGATCTGGGTTTGAAATCTGCCTCTGTCACATATTAGCTGTGTAATCCACTGCAGGTCACTCAAACTCCCATTCCCCCAGTTAACTCTCTAATTGCAAGCAGGGAAGATGGCAACTTGGATTGACAAGGGGCTTTTTTTCAGAGATCAACTTCACCAGTGAAATCAGAGGTCCAATCAGAAAACAATTCCAAAGTGCTTGCTCAATAATAAATCTGTAAAGTAGAGAGTAATAGTATTGTACTCATGTTAGAGAAGAAATAATTGAATCATTAGATTGTGAACACCTTGAGGGCAGAGATTATCTTTTGCCTCTTTTTGCCCAGCACCTGGTAGGAGCTTAATAAATGTTTATTTGAAGCTCAGAGAACTTGTGATGTACTTGACTCAAAGCTCAAACAACTTGTAAACCTCAGAACAGGCCATAGTGTCATGGTCATGGTCAAGGTCTCCTGACTTTGAGGCTAGGGGCTTTCTAATGGTAAAATGAATGAGTTTCTTTTACAATTCATTTGGTTATCCCCCCTCCAAGAGTTGACTGAACCCAAATATAAGAAGATCCCCAAACTCTCATGCTTTATCTGGATATTATAATGAATTACCCATCCTGGGTAAGACAGACAAGCACATACACCCTAGTTCTAGCACAGTAGTTGGCAAATACCAGCCTCTAGTCCTTTATGTCCCAGGATGGCATCATGGGGAGATGAGCTCTCAAATCATTAGCAAAACCAGTTAGTTACCATCAGAGGATGACTATGTATTAAACATACACGTACAAATTCACCATGGAATTTCAAAGTGAATGGGACCTTGGAGACTACCTTGTCTGCCTCCCTCATTTTATAAATGACAAAACAGAGACCTAGAGAGAGGAAGGGATTTGCCCAAGGCTACCAGGAAGAAATTAATAGAGCTAACAGTTGAATCCAAGTCTAAATTCCAGAGTCAGTCAATGTTTTTTCTGCAGTACCATGCTCACCCTAATTTAGCCTTTTGTGGTTCACAAAGCACTTTACAAACACATCTTGCATCCTCACTATCCACCCAATACCTGAAGGAAACATCCCATCTTTTATATACTGGAGATCAGCCTCTGTTTGGACTCAAATTTCCCCAGAGTAGTCCATCATAATCATACTTTTTGTTATATCATCTAGAATATTGTCAGAAATGCAGGAGTCTGAAGAATTGGCTTCAAAATTTCATTCTGCCCCATATTACCTGTGTAACTTTAGCCAGGTTACTTCTCTTTTCTAAGTCTCAGTTTTGTCATTTGTAAAATGACTAGATAATCTTTAAGATCCAATCAACAATAAATCTCACCAGTTTATGGATTTGGAATAAATAGAAATCATCTAAGTCTTGGGGGTAAGGTGCCCTAGAATTTGATCTTGGGCACCTCACTTAACCTTCCTCAACCTCAGTTTCCTAATCTGTAAAATGAGGGGACTAGGCAGGTATTCTTTTTAAAGTTCCTTCTAGTTCTAAATCTCAACATCCTCTAGATCTATAATCAAGAAATGCTAGGTTCAACCCTTATTTTTCCCATTTACTTGGTGTATGTCCTTGGCAAACCACTTCTCCATTTGAGTCTGTATCTTTATCTGTACAATGGGGATAATAATATTTTCCTTAAGGGTCTCACTGGGCTATTGTGAGGATCAACTGAGATAATGGATGCAAAGTGCCATATAAATTGCAATTATTATTATTATTATAGTCAATTATGGAGTCACTAACCAGGCTATGAAGCTCCAGTAGCTCATGCCAGACAACTAGCTTGTCATGGCCTTGACTGTCATCTGAGGCAAAAAGGAGCATCCATAAATCCATTAGATGTTATCCATTCTCCTTTCTTTCAGCTGCTCTCAGGTGAGTCCCCCAAAATGTGCCTTAACCAGGAAGCCTTGGCCCAGGATCCAAGTGCTCTGCAAAGATGAAAGATTTCACTGAGCAATAAAAGAAAAATTCTGAAGAAAGATTTATAATCCCCCCCCCCCCTTAAGCCTGTCATTCCCATCATTAATATAGATGTGATTTTAGGAAGGCAACAATTTTTTTTGGCCCTAAGCTGATTGAGTGTGTATCTACAGCCTGACAGCCCTGTGGTTGCTCCCTCCTCTCTACACTTGGATTGCCAGCCCTGTCAGTCAGGATGGGGCTCTAGCCTCCAAAGGGGGATGATTAAGGCTCCTTCAGGATAATGGACAGCATGCTGGGTTTTCTCTATTTGTCATTGTTAAAGCTGGAAGAGTGAGTCTAGGCTGCTCTACACTATCTATGACTGGCAAAAGGATTGTTAGAATGCCAAAGCAGAGGGACAGGAGGGCAAAGAGATAGAAGTGTCCCTGCAAAACAGGAACCATGAAGAAAGACTTTGATTTTTGCCTTTAAACGAAACGGGAAAGGTAACAGACAAAGACCTGAGTTCAAATCCTAGCTTTTTCATTTGCTGGTTGTGCAGAGAAGCAGCACCATCTCATAGAAGGGGCATTCACTGGACCTTGAAGATAGGAAACTTGGGTTCAAATCCTGGATCTAATAGTTAGCTGTGGGCCAGGGCAAATCATGTAAACTTTCTGAACCTTCTGAGGTTATCTAGTCTAGAGATTATCTAGTCAAGTGGAGGTAATAATACTTGCACTCCCTAGCTTTCAGGGCTATTGTGGAGAAAATACTTTGTAAACTTTAGAGAGCTATAGGAATCAGATTATTACCTGATGTATAACCTCAGACAAGTCACTTTATCCTTGCCGAGTTTTGGGTTCTTTCTCTGCAAAATGGAAATAATTTAATTCTTTTCTCTTACTTGAAAGGCTTATTGTGGGGAAAGAGCTCTATAAATTTTCAACTTGATACTCACATGACCCTTTCAGTAGTGACAACTGACTCTACAGGAAAAAAATATGAAAGACACATTTTTAAATTTAATTTGTATTATTACTTTCTTAAGTCTAGACAATCTACCTCCCCTCCCCAAAAATTTGTATCATTTTCCAATTTTGGAGGTGCAGATGCTCACACAATTTAACCATTAGTTCTTGGGAGCCTGTGGTTCCAGCACATGATTCTTCAGTGGGCCCCACTTTTAGGAAGCATAGAATAAGATAATTTCCAAATGTGAATAAAAGATGTCTTTCTCTGGCTCCCTCAGGAGCTAGATAGAGTGGTTCTGGGTTCAAGTAAAGAATAAGTTGAAGGGAAACCCACAGAACCTAGCATGATGAGATGCATACAGGCACTGTGTAAATGAATAAAGAAGCATGTATCTTAAGCTTTTACTCTGTACCAGGAACTGACATAAAGATAACTGAATGAATCTTAAAAATTGATTTCTAAATGCATTCAAGATTAAGTTGTCTTCTGCTCAGGTTTCTTTTGTATATACTTGGACTAGTGTTGTTCAGTCATTTCAATTATGTCTGACTCTTCATGACTCCATTTGGGGTTTTCTTAACAAAGATAATAGAGTAGCTTATCATTTCCTTCAACTCATTTTATAGATGAAGAAAGGGAGGCAAACAGGGTTAAGTGACTTGTTCAGGGTCACAGAGCTAAGTGTCTGAGGCTGGATTTGAACTCATAAAGAGAAATCTTCATCACTTCAGACCTTGCTCTCTATCCACAGTGTCACCTAACTGCCCAGTTAGACTAGGGATCTTTTCAAATTCATCTTCTGAATCTCCATCTTTATTTCTTCATACAGCAAAGAAGATGCTAGGTGTGGGAAGTAACTTACCCAAGTGATACAGGCAGTACATGGCAGAGCCTGGATCCAAACACATATCCTTTCAATGCAAAGGAATTTCCATTTCCACTGCCAGGCTGCCTTTCCAATGTACCAAACTGCATCTCAGCATCCCGGGGCAGTGCTCTGACCACTAACCCAGACTGACTCTCACCTTGTTCACATCCCTGTTCCTCAACTTCAGTTCTTCCCTGAAAGACACTGTGGTCCATTGGAAAGAACACCAGTTGTGATGTCAGAGGAGCTGGATTCAATTTCACTGACTGTTTGTCATTGGGAAAATTGCTTAATTTTGCTAAGTTTTGGTTTCTTCCTTGTAAATGAAGGAGCTAGGTGATAATGACTGATTCATTTACTGATTGATTGACTGATTCATGGCCTTCCAGATTTGTGACACTGCTCTGTTTTCAGACGTGGGATAAAAAAAAATTCCCAAAACATTTCCTAAGTGGCTACTATACCATAAGACCAGATGCTAGGCACTCAGGGAGATGTGACTCCTTCACTCCCAATGGTGCTGTATTATAACTTCAGGCCTGGAGCTATGAGTCAGAGCTGAGTTTCCTTTCATAGGGAAAAGATGCATTCTTAAAATGGCAAATGATGGAAACTCAGGGTAGCCAGGAGGTGCAGTAGATAGAGCACTGGCCCTGGAGTCAAGAGGACTTGAGTTCAAATCCGGCTCAGACACATAATTATCTAGCTGTGTGACCTTGGGCAAGTCACTTAACTTCACTGCCTTGTAAAAAAAAACTAAGGAAAAAAATAGAAATGACAGAAACTCAAACCATACCATATGGCCACTGGGGGTCAACCTTCTAATCCTGAAACCACTCTTACAAAAGTGTTTCTCAGACTCCTGGTCCTCACCTCTAAAAACCTCTTCCTTTCCTTTTTCTCTTCTCTCTCATTTGTCTCTGTCCTTCCTTCATCTTGTCTTCTCTATGTATTTCTTCCTCTCTCCACCTCTTAGACTGGCTCTTCCCACTTTGTCTCTAATTTTTTTTTATTCCACTAAAGCTCCTACTAACTATATCTCTCTTTCCCTCTCTATATATAGATAGATAAATGTATACATACATCTATCTGCATATATTATAACACACACAGAGGGGGCTGGGAGAGAAAGAAAGAATATCTCTCTCTTCACTATTCTCTCTTGTCTCTCTCCCTCCCTCTCTGTCTTTCTCACTGTGAGTGAATTTCAAAATAGCAGCCCTGGGGCTCTCACCACCCACTCCCACAGCATCCAGGGAGGAGTTATTATATATTCTGCAATTTTAAGCCCCCAAATAGGTTCTGTTTAAATATCATTGGAGGTGTGGGCTCCAATCCACCACCCTGACTTGAGAGGATTTTTTCTCTATTTTTTTAACAAGCTCTCCCATCCCTAATCACAAATCATCTAGATATGATTCAGCACAGTTGGCAGTCAGTCCCTGCTCAGCTGAGGCTCACGAATAAGCAAGTAAGCAGACTGTGTGAATCACAGCCCAGCCCCAGAAAGGATGGTCTTTCTGGGTCAGAGATAAATTTACATTAGAGTGGAGAAAAATCAATAGATTTATAGAATCTTAGAATCTTAGAATGAAAAGAGACCTTGGGGTTCATCAGGTCCAATCCCCTTATTTTATAGAGATTTGCTCAAGGTCACATAGCAGAAGTGAGATTTGAATTCAAGCCAGGTCCAGAGCTCCATCCACTGCACCATGCAAGCTTGAATAAGAAAAAGCTCCCATTGAAATATAGAAGCCTGGATCCCATGGTCTCAAAGGAAAATCAGAATGAGTTGGAGGCAAGACCAGTATATTTGGAATCAGAGGGCCAAGTTCAAATGCAGACCCTGCACATGACCTGAGAGGTCTTATCCAAGGCAACTAACTTTTATGGGTCCTAGGTTCCTCATCTATTTTATTAAATATACTATTTGGTTCCTTCCAATTCTAAATTCTGTGATGCTATGAAGAAGATTCAAGGATTTTAGAGTCTGAGTATGAAAACAACCTAGAGAGTACAATGAGAGACTAAAAACACAAGGGCTGAACCTTGTGATAAATGGAAAATAGAGATGAGTTCATAAAAGAAGGAAGCTTAAGTCAGAGCCTTAAAAGATGGAAAGATTTTAAATCAGCAGAGAAGAATATTTGAGGCATCAACAATCAAACACCAACAATTAAAGTGGAGGAGGCCCCAGAAGCCATCTGGTAAAACAGATTAGGAAACTAAGAACCACATTGGTTACATGACTGGTCCAGCATCAGATAGATCATGCCAGAGGCAGGATTTGAATCAAAGACTTCTAACTAGACAGGATCAATGCTCTTTTCAGTATACTACACACATTGCCTCCATGATGAATGGATATGAAAATGTCCACTAAAGTTTTCTTATGATTCCAAAACATGCTCTGCAAAAGACACTATATCAGGGATATACCATAGGATCCATGATTTTTTTCTTTTTTTCTTTTTTTAATTCTGATGTGTATTTTATAATGTGATTTCCTTTTTAATCCTATGTATTTTATTTGTACATCTAAAAACATTCTAGGAAGGGATCCAAAAACTTCACCAGATTGCCAAAAGGATCCATGGCACAAAAAAGTTAGCAACCCCTAGTGTAGATTCTTAAGGACTCTCCTGATGGAGAAGGGTCACTCAATGCTGATAAAAATTATGTTTCCATCAAGTCTTAAAGTAAGTACATGAAGAACACAATGGTTCATGTTTGTGAGGTCTTGATAAACCATAGTTCCAGCCCTTATGAAGTTTAAAGTCTTGTGGATGTTGGGACATATACTCAATTATAATCCAAAAATCCTTTAGGGGAATAAAAAGTGTAGAGGTTTAAAATGGTTTAATGTAGGTACTACCAAACTGGAAAGATTTCTGGATGGCTAAGGAATAGAATGAGTATCAGTTATCTGGGGACTTCCAGCCTAGCTAACCTTAGAGATGCTCATGTGCTCATTGTGGCACACTAGACATGTCCAGAATGAACTTCCGCCTCCCCTTCACCTCACAGCATCCTCCTTTTCCTAAGACATGCAGTTCAAGCACTACATTCTATATAAAGCCCAGTCCCCCCAGGATGCTAGAACTCTCCCTCACCAACTTCCTTGCATATAACTAACTCATATTTACTTTTGTTTGTTCTCTTCGTGTTTATTCCATATACATTTATAAATGCATTCATTTCTCCCAATACAGTGAAAACTCCTGGAGAGAAGAGCTTGTTTCATTTATGGCATTTATATTGCTAATGTCAATGATAGTGCCTGCCCATAATAGGTGCCTAATAAATGCTTTTGAATTGACTGAATGATTGATAACACAGTAAGTCAGCAGATGGGAACAATTATGATTCCCTTCAGCACAGGCTAAGTATTGCGAAGTATTTCAGCAAAAAGACAAAGGGGAGGAGCAGATTTATCTGGCTGGAGCAAATATTTCCTTTTTATATTATTGGTAAACTATGTTGTAACTGGATCAGGCAAGATGAACTTAGTTTAAATTATTTCAATTTTATTGGCCACTTCCAAAGCATCACAGTCTGGGCTAAGTTAGATAAAGACCTTTTTTCTATTCATTTCATAGCTTATTCACAGATTATTTCACTTGATGTTTTTATTTTTCCAATTATATATAAAGATAATTTTCAACATTCATTTTTGTAACATTCTCTTCTCCTCTTGCCCCAAGCTAGGATGGTAAACAATCTGATATAAGTTATACATGTGTTACACATATTTTCATACTAGTCTGGCTGTAAAAGAAGAATCAGAACATAAAGGGAAAAACCATAAGAAGGAAAAAGCAAAAAACAAAATTAAAATAGTAAAAATAGTATGCTTTGATCTGCATTCAAATTCCTTAGTTCTTTCTCTGAATGTGGAAAGTATTTTTTAATCACAGGTCTTTTAGAGTTGTCTTGAAACACTGTATTGCTGAGAAGAGCTAAGTCTTATCACAGTTGATCATTGTGAAATATTACTGTTAAGGTGTACAATGTTCTCCTGGTTCTGCTAACTTCACTTAGCAACAGTTTATGTAAATCTTTCCAAATTTTTTCTAAATTCTCCTTCTCATAGTTTCTTACAGAGCAATAATATTATATTATTTTCATATTCTATAACTTGTGTTCAGCTGTTCACTAATTTTTCTAATTCTATGCCAAGATAAAAAAAAAAGCTGCTATGAATATTCTTGTATATGTGGGTCTTTCCTCCTTTTTTGGTGATTTCTTTGGGATGCAGACCTAGTAGAGGTATTGTTGGATCAAAGGGTATCATAGTTTTATTGCCCGTTGGGCATAGTTCCAAAGTGTTCTCCAGAGTGGTTAAATCAGTTCACAACTCCACCAACATTGCATTAATATCTCAATTTTCCCATATCTTCTCCAACATTGATCATTTTCCTTTTTTATCATGTTAGCCAATCTTATAGGATTGAGATAGTACTTCAGAATTGTTTTAATTTATATTTCTTTAGTCAGTAATGATTTAGAGCATTTTTCATATGATTATAGATAACTTTAATTTCTTTATCTCAAAGCTGCCTGTTCATAACCTTTGACCATATTATCAAGTGGATAATGACTGTGTTCTTATAAATTTGACTCCATTCTCTATATATTTTAGTTATGAGTCCTTTATCAGAAACCCTAGCTGTAAAAATTGTTTCCCAGATTTCTGCTTTTCTTCTTATCTGGTTGCATTGGTTTTGTTTGTGCAAAAACTTAATAAAAACAATCCATTTTGCATTTTGTAATGTTCCCTATCTCTTATTTGTCTAAAATTCTCTTTCCACAGATCTGACAGGTAAATGATTCCTGATCTTCTAATTGGCTTAGTATCACCCTTTAAGTCTAAATTCTGCACCCATTTTGACCTTATCTTCATATAGAGTATGAGGTGTTGACCTATACCTAGTTTCTGTCATAATATTTTCCAGTTTTCTCAGCAGTCTTTATCAAATAATGACTTCTTATCCCAAAAACTGAAGTTTTGGGGTTTGTCAAACAGTAGATTACTACTACTTATTCAATTCTCTTTGTCCATTATTCTATTTCTTATCCAGTACCATACAGTTCTAATAATTGCTGCTTTACAATATAGCTTTAGATCTGGCATGGTTAGGACATCTTCCTTTGCATTAATATTCTTGATCTTTTGTTCATTCAAACAAATTTTACTAATATTTTTCTCCTAGCTCAATAAAATAATTTTAGAGTAGTTTGATTGTTATAGTACTGAATAAGTAAATTAATTTAGATAAAATTGTCATTTTTATTATATTAGCTCAGCCTACCCATGAGCAACTGATAGTTTTCCAATTGTTCAGATCTGAATTTATTTGTGTGAAGAGTGTTTTGTAATCATATTAATAAGTCTTATCAGGTAGATTCTGAAATATTTTATGTGGTCTATACTTGTTTTGAATGAAATTTCTCTTTCTGTCCCTTGCTGTTGGGTTTTATTAGTAATGTATAGAAATATTGATGATTTATATGAACTTATTTTATATCCTGCTACTTTGCTAAAGTTGTTAATTGTTTCAAATAGTTTTTTAGTGTATTCTCCAAGATTCTCTAAGTATTCCATCATATCATCTGCAAAATATGAATTTTGTTTCCTCATTGCCTATTCTAATTTCTTCAATTTATTTTTCTTCTCTTGTTAATGCTAATATTTATAGTACAATATTGAATAATGATTGTGATAACAGATATCCTCGTTTCACCCCTGATCTTATTGGGAATGTTTCTAGCTTGTCCCCATTGCGTGTGATTCTTATGGATGGTTTTAGGTAGATACTGCTTATCCTTATAAGGAAAAAATCATTTATTCCTATGCTCTCTAGTATTTATAATGAAAATGATTGCTGTATTTTGTCAAAACTTTCATTATCTGTTGAGATAATCATATGATCTATCATAGTTTTTGTTATTATTATGGTTGATCATTCTGATAGTTTTTTCTAATATTGAACTAATCTTGCATTCCTATAATAAATAATATCCTGTAAATGTTTATTATCTTCATTGGTGATAAAGTGACATTTTTTTTTATTTTTGATACTGTAATTTGGTTTTCTTCTTTCTTTTTAACCAAATTAATCAAAAATTTTATCAACTTTGTTGGTGTTTTTTCATAAAACCAACTCCATTTTATTTAATAATTCAATAGTTTTCCTATTTTCAAGTTTCTAATTTGCTATTTAATTGGAGATTTTTAATTTGTTCTTTTTCCTGACTTTTGTAGTTGAATTCTCAATTCATTGATCTCTTTAATCTATTCATATAAGCATATAGAGATAAAAATTTCCCCTTAGACTTGCTTTGGCTACAGAAGTTTTGGTTGTTATCTCATTATTGTCATTCTCTTGGATGAAATTACTGATTGTTTTCATGATTTGTTATTTGATCCATTCATTCTTAAGGATTAGGTTATTGAGTTTCCAAATTAATTTTTAGTCTATCTTTCCATCTCCCTTTATTACATGTAAGTTTTTAATTTCATCATGATCTGAGAAAGAAGTATTTAATATTACTTTCTGCATTTGAATATGAGGTTTTTATGCCCTAATACTTTGATCAATTTTTGTGTATGTGTTATGTGTCCTCAAGAAAAAGGAGTATTCCTTTCTATCTTCTTTCAGTTTTCTCCAGAGGCCTATCATATTTCACTTTTCTAACATTCTGTTCACTTCATTTCTTTCTTGTTTATTTTGTGTTTGTATTTATCTAATTCTGAAAGAAGGAAGTTGAGGTACTCCACTAGTATAATTTTACTATAGATTTCTTCCTATAACTCAATTGACTTCTTCACTAAGAATTTGTATGCTATACCACTTGGTACATATATATTTAGTATTAATATTACTTCATTGTCTATGATACCTTTTAGCAAGATGCAGTTTCCTTCTTTATCTCTTTTAATTTGTTTTTGTTTTGTCTGAGATCAGGATTGCTACCCCTGCTTTTTTATTGAAGCTAAAGCATTATATGTTCTGCTCTAGTCTTTTACCTTTACTCTGTGCTTCAAAAGTGTTTATTGTAAACCACATATGATAGCATTCTGCTTTTTTAATACATTCTGCTATCTCTTCTGTTTGATGGGAGACTTCATCCCATTCACGTTCACAATTATAGTGATTAACTCTATATTTCCTTTCATTCTCTTTTTCCCCATTTGTATTTTTTCCTCTCCTTTCACTCTATCCCTCCTCCTCACCAGTATTTTGATTTTGATCACCACCTCCCCCAATCTGCCCTTCCTTTTATCAGTCACTACTTCCATTTATTTTCCATTTCCCCTTCTATTACCCTGTAGTGCAGGGGTGGGAAATCTTTTTTCTGCCAAGGGTTATGTGAATATTTATATCGCCCCAGGCTATATTTGGTCAAAGATTAAATTAATTTACCCCTAAAAAGCTCCTAGACTTAATGAATTTCAAGTCCTATCTGTTGTTGCCTTGGCAATGCCAAACCAATAAGGCCCAGAGGCCAGAGGTTTTCTACCCCTGTTGTAATATAAAATATATTTCTAATGTAATTAGTAGTGTACATTATTCCCTCTTTGAGCCAAATCTGCTAAGAACAAGATTCAGTCAATGCTCACACCCTCCCTTTTTGCCTTCTACTATAATAGGTCCTCTGTGCTTCATGTGATGCAATTTACTCTCTTCTGTCTCCCCCTTCCCCTTGTATAATTTTTTAAATGTCTTATTTGTTTTTATGATATCATCACATCATATTCAACTTATACTCATACCTTCTGTACTTCTTCCAACAATCCTAAAAGAAATAAAATTCTCAAGTAATATCTAAACATCTAGAGATGTTTAGTCTTATTGGCTAACTTTTTTTTGCTTTCTGTTTACCTTTTTGAACATCTATTGTGTCTTCTATTTGAAAAGCAAATATGTTTTTGTTCATTTCTGATCTTCTTTGTCAGGAAAATTTGAAAGTTTCCTATTTTGTTGCATGTATATCTTTTCCCCTGAAAGAATAAGCTGAATTTTGCAGGGTAGTTAATCCTTTGTTCTCCAAAAAAAAAAAAAATCATATTCCAGGTCCTCCAATTCTTTCATGCTGAAGCTACTAAGTCCTTCATAATCCTGATTATGGCTATTGGGTATTTGAATCATTTTTTTGGCTGCTTATAATATTTTTTCCTTTAGCTGATAATTCTGAAATTTGGCTATAATATTCCTTGGAATTTTTATTTTGGAATTACTTTCAGGAGGTGATTGATGGATTCTTTTTTTTTAAAGAACAATCCAAGCCAAACTGTATCCAGCTTTATTAAAGATACTTTGCATAAACAATCATGGTAATTCAGGCAGGACATGGGCTACGATCTGCAACAGTATACAACAACTTTCAAACTCCCCTCCTCCATGGACTACCAAAACATAAAGTCACTATAAAACCCAATGAAGAGTCTTTATTTTATACTTTAAACAGGGAAAGTTTAGAGTGAGGGTGGACACTTTCACATTGAGCCTATGTTGTTTAACAACTTTTCAGGAGCCTACCCTGACTTTGAGGAAATGAAAACTGCAGAATTCTTAATTGGAAAAGATCCCCAATATGAAAGGAACTTTGACTCTTTTGGGAAGGCCCCCTCGGGGCCATAATTCAAGTCCAGATTACCTGAAAGACTGGTATCAAACACAATTAATTTGGGGGTAGAGAAAGGAGAGAAAAAGGGGCAGATCCTGATAGACCCCTAGGTTTAGAGGAGTCAAGTTGATGCTTATGGCAGACAGGGAAGAAGTACAAATTTTTGAAGTTATCCATTGAGGGTATCAGTGATCTTATCTATGAATCTGGGGTATGTGTGAACCTCCTCTTGGTATTCAAGAGAAGTCCTCTCAAAAACTAGGAGGGGAAAAACACCCCACCTATTTCAACCCAGCTTCTAAAACATCCTATCTGTAACATCTGCCCCATCCCCTCAAAACAACAACAAAGTGTTCTGTGTGCTAACAACATAGCTTTACAAAAAGTAAAACAAAATACTGCATTTTTATAAAACTAGATAAAAAATAGTATTTCAAACTGTACAGTCACCAGAAATACACAGTTATCAAAAATTCACACAATTCACTTGGCATCTCCAGCACCTTCAGCTTTCTGTGCCTGGTCTGTTTTGGCATCTCCATTCTCTGCAGGGTTGTTCCCATCCTTACCGGAGTCAGCCTTTCCCTTTTTCCCTTTGGATAACTTCTCTCCCTTCTTTGCAGGTGCCTTCTTGGGTTTGGCCTCTGGCTTCGGAGGAGCAGGTTTGGTGGACAACTGCGTGGATCTCCTCTGTGGTTCGTCCTTCACCTTGGTCTTGTCCCCCTTAGCATCTCCTTCGTCCTTTCTCTTGGGCATGGCGGCTGTGGCGGCAGAGTCTGGCGCGTGCTGCAGCGGCGGTGGCGGCTGGTCCGGGGGTCGCTCCTGTCTCCTCTTCCTCACACTGCTCGGGCTCCGGGGGGTTTATAAAGTTTTTATAGCGCTGGGAGCCCCGGACTGGTTAGAACCGGATTTCACCTCCCTCCGCCGCTCATTGGCCGATTGATGGATTCTTTCAAGGACTATTTTACCCTCTCATTCTAGGACATTGGGGAAGTTTTCCTTAATAATTTTTAGAAAGATATTGTCCATGCTCCTTTTTTAATTGGTGTTTTCAGGTAGACTAATAATTCATAAATTATCTCTCTTGGATCTATTTTTCCTGTGAGTTACTTTACATTTTTCTCTTAATTTTCCAGTTTTCTGATTTTGTTTGATGAATTCTTGCTGTATTATAGTTATTAGCTTCTTACCCAATTCTAATTTTTAAGGATTTATTTTCTTCAGTTACCCTTTGTATGTCCATTTCCATTTGGCCATTTCTATTTTTAAAGGAGTTATATTCTTTTTCCATTTGGCCAATTCTACTTTTAAAGCTATTGTTTTCTTCGGTCAATTTTTGTGCTTCCTTTTCCAATTTTTCATAATTCTCTTGTAGGATTTTCATTTCTTTTCCTGATTTTTCTTTTACCTTTCTTATTTCATTTTTAAGCTTTTTGAGCTCTTCAAAGATGGCTTTTTGGACTTGAGACTAATTCATAATCCCCTTTGAGGATTCACATGTAGGCACTTGATCACTGCCTTTTTTCTCTTCTGAGATAGTATTTTTGATCTTTCCTTTTGCCATAGTAGCTTTCTATGATTAGAATTCTTTTGGGGGGTTTTGGCTTATTTTAAAAGTTGACCTCTGCTACTGGGACAAAGGGGCTACAATCCCAAGCATTTTTGCTGATCTGATCACTGACCTGTCTGCATTGAGTGGGGGTGTGGGCAACTGGGTGGTGAGGTAGATAAATCACTGAACTTTGAGTCAGGAGGACAGGAGTTCATATCCAGCTTCAGAAAACTGATATTTAATTGCTGCATGACCTTGAACAAGTCACCTGACCTTGGTTACCTCTCCTCCAGGGCATCTCCAGTTGTTTTGATTCATATCTGGCCTTTGCACAGAGATGGCTCAGGAGGAGAAAAGTGATGCTGGTGGTTTAACATAGCTTTCCCTCACTCAAATCCAATTCATGTGCTTGTCATGGCATCACCTCCCTCATGTCATGTTCCTCCTTGAGAATGAAGGACAAACATCATCATCTGAATTGGGGCCTCAGGTGCTGGTGGCTTTGTTTCCTGTGTTAGAGTAACCCAATTTAATCTCTCCAGCATTCTGGGACCTGCAGTCTGCCTTCTGCACTGGGGTTGGGGTCCTCACTACTGGTCTACTGTACCACTGGCCTGCTGAGTCAGGGCCCAGGGTCCTGACTGATCTGCTCTGTGGCTAAAAGCCTCTCATTGGCTTCCCCATTCCCTGCTTGGATTGCACCCCCCCCTTTTATGCAAGTGAGACAGACATTTCCTAAAGTGCCTCCAAGTTATCTTGAGCTGAAAAGTTGTTTTACTCTGTCTTTTAGTGGGTTCTGTCACTTTATAGTCTGTTTAAAGGCTTCATTTCATAGAGGAAACTGAGAAAAGCTCAAGGAATTTCCTAGTTTCTCTCTACCATCTTGGTTCCTATATTATCTGATTTCAATTGACCTTGACATTAACCAGGAATACCAGAGTGGTATTATCCTTGTTCTTCCCCCTAGCATACCCAGTATTCAAGGGAAACTTGATGTTGGCATAGTGGTTAAGCTTGTTCCTCCTAAGGGTTCTCTTCAGAGAGCATTTGGGCTCTTTCAAAGTCAATGTGCCTTGGGTTGCCACAAGGTAGGGGGACATTAAGATTTTCTTCTTGTTGTCACTATATAGACCCTTCAACATCACCTTTTTGTCCTTCAAGGTCTTTGATCTGGCTTCTCTCATGGGGGAAAGAATCACTTCCTTCTTCATCTAGCACAGTCTTTGTAGAAAGTCAAGCAAATTTTTTTTTAATTAATCAGCTAAAGAAAATGTAGTCTATCTTCTTCCTAGAAGAGTATAAATTAAACAATCTTTTTAAGTTTGTCTTATGAAGTCTTCTAGTTTTCTCAATAATATCTAGTGTTTCTTCTCGACATATTAAGATGACTAAAGCAGGAATTTCTCAGTTGTTGGAGTGCTGACTTGACAATCTAAACTTCTAAAGGCCTCTGGTTAGATCCATGATTTTTGCAGACTGTATTTTAAGGAGGCAATGTAGTTCCTAGGACTGTAATAGAAATGAAATGTGACCCATACTCCCCTAGCCATGTGAACTTGGGCAAGTCAATTCCTTTTTCAGGAGCTCAAGTTTTTCTTCTGTAAAATTAAGAATTAGTTATCCTCTTCCAACTCTATGTCCTTACATTTTCCTAATTTCCCTTAACTACAACAGCCTTTCTTTTCTTATCAACCTAAATTTCCTTTATTATAGGACCAAATTATTCCTTCCCCCTCTCTTCTCCCCTCTAATTCAACAAGAACTTACTGAATGCCTACTATGGGCCATTCAATTCTTCAGTTCCTATCTATTCTTGAGAGATGAGTCAGTCATGAGTGGTCAGCACTTTTGAGGACAACAAATCTCCATGGATTTTATTTCTGCACTCTCCAAGCTGGGGAGCATCTGGGTCTAGTTCAAGGTTGTCTGGTGATCAAGGGAGACTGCATCAATGCTCAGAGGTCTTTCTACATCTTGGAGGACACAAATAGATCATGGGATCATCTAAGAAAAAGAATAAATAAAATTCATCTTTCTTTTTTCTAAAGAAAGAGGGGACACTTCTAAAGAACCTGCACCTTGATCCCTGGGAGCACTCATTGTCTCTTTTTCTGTCACTGTTCCTCTCTGGTTCTCTCTCTCTCTCTCTCTCTCTCTCTCTCTCTCTCTCTCTCTCTCTCTCTCTCTCTCTCTCTCAGACCAGCCGTGAGAAAAATTGGCTTCCCTTCAGCAGATAAAGTACATTTCAGGCTTGTTACAGTTGCCGGGGGCAACTAGTCTCCCAAATCTTTTAAAATTTATTTATCTAATTAAAAATCCTTCAGCAGTACTCTGCATGGAAGATACAATATCTCATTCCCCATGCAGAATGCCAGACTAAGCATTCCCTTCCTTCTAAGGGCCCTCTGGAGAATTCATGGGCCAGGGCTATCCCCAGAACCTCTCTTTCAAGTATTTGTTTCAGGGAAAACCAGAAAAGGAAGGAAGGAATGGAGAAGTGAGAGGGGAAGTAAAGGATAAAAAGAAAGTAGGAAAAGAAATGAAGAAGAGATGAGGGGAGAGGAGGGAAAGACAAAAAGAGGAGGGAAGGAAAGGAGAGGACAGAAGAGGGAAAGAGAGGGGAGAAGGAAAGAAAAGGAGGGGAGAAAAGAAATGAAAGAAAAGCAGAGAGATGGGGAGAGGAAAGGAGAAAAGAGAATAAGGAAGGGGGGAGAAGAGGAGAGGGTTAAGAGGAAGAGGAGAGGGGAGGGGAGGGCAGGGGAGGGGAAAGGGACAAAAGGAGGAGAGGGGAGGGGACAGGAGGTTGTGTGGCAGGTTGCTGAATGGAGTTGGCAATCACCAGTAAGCAGCCAGACACATTTCCCATCGAAACAAACCTGTCGTTCAGAGAACAATTTTTAATTAACTCCATATCTCATGTGTCGGGGAACGTGAGCAAACTTCCTTATGACTTCACTTTCGAATCAAGAGTACATCACAGTTTACTTTCCAAGAATAGAATCAGGAGATGGCTGGGAGAGAGGCAGGGTTGCTAAAAATGAATTTGCAGCCAAGTGCAAAACAAGGCTACTAAGGGGGGCTGGGGGAAAGAAAAACCACAACCTACCCACAAACCAGAACCCAATGGGTGTCTGTCTGTCTGTTACTGTGTCTAAGTGTAAGACTTGGGGAGTTTTACACACCTCTCTACCTCCCACCCCCATTGATAGGACACCAGAGGCCAGCCAATATTAGAAGATGAGCAAGCACTGACCAGCACCTCCCTGCCTAGCAAGAGACAAAATGAATCCTTCTATGGAAATTGATGACTCATGCTCCTCCAAGGCCACATGGTCCCATGATCTTGTCAAAGCCCAGACATGACATAGTCAAAGTCATAGGAAGAAGTGAGCAAAGCTGTCATTTGGGAAGTATTTGTTTATGCCTCCCACCGGGTCATCTCTTGGGCTTCCTGCTGACACCCTCACTGCCACCACCCACCTTCAGCCCCTCTGACCATGGGCACCCCCATTTCCCCTATCCCAAGGCAGAACCTTAGCCCTACCATTCCTGGAGAAATCATAGGATTAGAGAATGTAGAACTTGAAGAAATTTCAAAATCATCAAGATAATTAATCTTTTTTTGTGTGTGCTCTGGACTCCTTTGGCAAAAGGAAATGTTCAAAAGCATGAGATGAAGAAGCCAATGACCACTAATCCTTCCAATTCCAAATTCTATGTTAAGAGACATTTCCAATACTGTGTCTATAGAGACAACAGTTTTAAATAAGTGCCTCCAAATAGGTGAGCAAACATTTATTCAGCACTTACTATGTTCCAGGAATCATGGTAGGCACAAAGAAAGGGCAAAAAAATGAATAGTTCCTAAGTTCATGAAAGTATAATTGGTCCAGAAAGACACCTAGGAGGATCGAGAAGATCATCAAAGGATCATTTATGTCTCAGGTAGCACCTGAGCTGAACGTGGAAGGAACCAAATGATTCTAAGATTCTAATCATTTCTTCATCATCCACCAGAGTATCTGGAACTAGGAAGAAACCTGGAGATAATCTAGTCCAATCTCTTTATTTTTCAGTTAAAGAAACTGAGGTCCAAAGAAGGAAACTTGCCCCAAGGTGGAAAACATAATAGTAAAGAGTTGACCTGGGACTCAAATCCATGCTCTTCCCAACATTCAAGCATTCTCTGAAACATAATTGCTATCTCAACTGCACTCTTCTTTTTCTTCCTGAAATGGGAAGAAACATCATTTTGGCTTCCCAAATAACCCTATCATGGAAATTCTTAGCACCCCTGGGATCACTGACTTGATTCATCTTTAGCAAATGTAAAATTTAAATGATTATTTCATAAGGAGTAACTTTTTTTCTTAACTATCTCTTTCAAAGCAAAAACTCAAGAGTATCCCAAAGGTCAGGAAACCTGTGGCACAAGGTAAACTTCAGATCTGGGACCAGGAATTTTTGCACTTGAGGCAAACACCACTATTCTGACCTGAAGTGAAGTGGCCTGAAGCTGTCCTGCAAGGGAAGTTTCCTATTTTAACTAATTATTCTCACAAACTAGGTGTTCAGCTGTCTTCTACCTGCTGGTGTAGTGACTTCAAGTGCAATCACTAACAGATCTCAAAATTCAGTTACATTTCTGCTGAGCATTTAAGGGCCAGTGCCCAGATGTCTTCATAAACACCTTGGAAAACAGAAAATATTTTATCCTATGAGAGAAAGGAACCAAAAGAATGTAACAATTCTTTCTCTGTTGCTTCTTCTTGTTGTGTTTTTAAAGGTGAAACCACTTTTGAAGTCAGAAATATCAACTTCCTAGGCCTTAGGGAGAAGAGACTGTGAACTAAATCATTGCTGCTCACACTTTTTCTTTAACCAACAAATATAAAAATGAAATAATTTCAATTATTCCCAGTTGGTTACTCAAAATTCATTTGGAATAAATAGAAAAGGTGTGACAGGAGGAGTAGATTGTGAGAAGGGAAGTCCCCAAGTCTCAAAGTGAAGGTTCTTGTTACAACAAGCTGCATAGCATCCTATTCTGAGTAAAACACTATACCTGAGACTCACCTCAAAAAATGGATGTAGATGGTCTCTGAATTTATGGGAGCCTTTGATTGCATACTGAAGTCACAAATTGAGGAGAGTGGAGGGAAGTAATGGAAGGCAGTTTTGCTCCCTTTGGCCCCTAGAAGTTCCAAAAGGGCAGTTCTGGGTTGGGTGAGTCAAGGTCAAGAGAAACCAAACAAGAAAATGTTTAGAGTGAATGGTCCTAGGATTTCTCTCTTTGTTTAGACTTTTTATTTCAGGTGTTCTACTCTTTGTGTATCCATTTGGGGTTTTCTTGGCAGAGGTACTGGAGTGGTTTGCCATTCTCTTCCCCAGCTCATTTTACAGATGAGGAAATTCAGGCAAAGTCAAATGACTTGTCCAGCATCATACACATATAGTGTCTGAGGCCAGATTTCAACTAGGGAAGAATTTCCTGACTCCAGGACCAGCACTCTATTCTCTGTATCATCTAACTGTCCCAGTATCTCTCTTACTATTTTATTTTATTTGTACAAGGCTGGTTGTCTTCTGGAGATAATACAGAGTAACAGAAGGAAGTGCTTGGAGTCAAGAAGACCTGAGTTCAAAAGCCCCTTAGATACCCCCTCAGTTCAAAAGCAATCCCTCAATTTCCACTGCTTTAAAATGGGAGTACTATAGCACCTACCTAAAATATTGTTGTGAGGGGCGGCTAGGTGGCCTTGGAGTCAGGAGTACCTGGGTTCAAATCTGGTCTCAGACACTTAATAATTACCTAGCTGTGTGGCCTTGGGCAAGCCACTTAACCCCATTTGCCTTGCAAAAAAAACCTAAAAAAATAAAATATTGTTGTGGAAATCAAATGAGATAAAGAATATAAAGTATTTTATAACTCTTAAAGTGCTATTGTTATTTTCTACATAGCCTTCACAGCAATCCAACGAGAACCTTGAATTATAACAAATACTCAACAATGTTGTGATGAACAAAAGCAACCAAGAGCAAGACAGAGACAGAGACAGAGACAGAGACAGAGACAGAGACAGAGGGAGGGAGGGAGAGAGAGAGAGAGAGAGAGAGAGAGAACATTGATTCAACATCCAGTAAATTCCCACCCTAAGGAGACAGTCATTATACAGAAAAATCACTCATACTCAAAACTCCCTGGGTGATCTCAGGCTCAGAATCTGAAGAAACTAGTAAAAAAAAATGACTATGATTTTCTCTCCTTAGGCTTTACCTCATCAGGACCTGAAATATTTGGTATCCTCACCAAAAACATAGTCCCCATTCCAACAACAATAACACTTTCTAATATTTGCTTACAATGCAAACTTTTCTGATACTTCTATCCTGGATATTATTTTTCTCATTTAACAAATAAGGAAACTGAAGCTGTTATAGGACTTTCTTGACTATGCAACAATTGCTGGTAGGTCTAAGATTAGTATTCTTTATAAATATGTGTATGAACACATATGTCATATATATACTTTTTATATATGCATATACATACACACACACACACATATATATATATATATATGTTTATTTCATTTTATAGTCCCGACTCTGACTTAGACTCACATTGTCTGATTCAGGCAGTGAGGAATAGAGGAAAGGGCCCCTTACTTGGAGACAGTTAAATCCTGGTTCTGCTCCTTTCTACCAGAGAGACAGTGGGTAAAAAAAATGAAACTGACAGCTGACCTTTACATAGTACTTTAAGGTTGGCAAAGAACTCTCTGTGACCTGTAAGGTAGGTATTGAAGGAATTATTTTCACATTTTACACACAAAGAAACTGTGGCTTTGAGAGATTAAATGATGGCAGACCCCTTTACCTCTGTGGGCTTCAGACTCCCCTTCTTTAAAATAAGGACCATTCTTGAAGCTGTGAACTCATCCAACCTTTCTGAAGAGCAATTTAGAATTACACCCAAAGGGCAACAAAAATGTGCATACCTTTGATCCAGCAATACCACTACTGGGTCTATACTCAGAAGAGATCATGAAAAAGGATAAAAAACATCACTTGTACAAAAATATTCATGGCAACCCTGTTTCTGGTCGCAAAGAATTGGAAATTGAGTGAATATCCATCAACTGTGGAATGGCTCAACAAATTGTGGTATATGTATGTGATGGAACACTATTGTTCTGTTAGAAATCAGGAGGGATGGGAATTCAGGGAAGCCTGGAAGGATTTGCATGAACTGATGCTGAGTGAGATGAGCAGAACCAGAAGAACGCTGTATACCCTAACAGTAATGTAGGGGTAATGATCAACTTTAATGGATTTGCTCATTCCATCAGTGCAACAATCAGGGACAATTTTGGGTTATCTGTGATGGAGAATACCATCTGTGTCCAGAGAAAGAATTGTGGAGTTCAAATAAAGACCAAAGACTATTACCTTTAATTTAAAAAAAAAAAGTTATCTTATGTAATTTTGCTATCTCTTATACTTTATTTTTTTCCTTAAGGATAAGATTTCTCTCTCATCACATTCAATTTAGATCAATATATACCATGTAAACAATGTAAAGACTAACAGACTACTTTCTGAGGGGGGGGGGTGGGTGGAGGGAAGCAAGATTAGGGGAAAAATTGTAAAATTCAAAATAAATAAATTAAATTTTTAATAAATTAAATAAAGAAAAATGGTATAGAAAATGAAAAAAAAGGAGCATTCTGACCTTTCTGGTTCTTGGACCTTAGACAAATCAACTCTGTCATTGCTCCCAGAAAGACTCATTATCTCTGTAATTTTACAAACCAAATTACACCCCCCCCCCCACCTTGGTCACTAATAATTTATATTAGAATGTGATCTTCTTGAAGGCAAGGACTGTCTCAGCTTTTGTTTTTGTAACCCAAATGTGTAAAAGCCCAGAGTTTACTACATAGTTGCTAATAAATAATTTTTTAAATTTATTTTTCAAAGGCAACTTCCTTATTTTAAAGGGAATAAGGGAGACTTAACATCCAAAGAGGTAAAAGGATTTACCTTCAATTGATCTTCCAAGGTTACAATTCTTCATCAGTAACATGGGATCATTTCAGAGAAATCCGGGGAAACTTGTATGAGTTGATGCAAAATGAACAGAACTAGGAGAATAAATTTATACAATTTATACATTGTAAAAAGTGAACAACTTTGAAAGACTTAAGATATCTATTTGGATCAGTGATTCTAGAGGACTAATGATGAAAAGTTCTATCCCCTTCCCACAATCAACATGCAGAATGAGTTCTACATTTTTGACCTATGTGGGAATTTATTTATGGTGCTGTGTATATTTATTACAAGGGTTTCTTTTTGTTCTGTTGGGAGAAAGGTGGATAGGAAAGAAAACAAAGGCTTTTTAATTAAAAAATAAAAATTGGTTTATAATAATATAAAACAAAGGAATTGGACAAAATATTCTCTAAACCCTTTCTTCCAGGTAAAAGTCCTCTTATTCATGAAGTTCCCACTTGTGTTTGGATTTTCTCCACTGCATCTTTGATTTTCATATTCTTTCCCCTAAAGATCCCTTTTTTTAAAATCACCTTTTCTGGGAAACACAAAAATTGATGTGATGAGAATTTTCTTGGACAAATAGTCCACTGTTGTCTATTATTTCCTTTTCTTTATCTGAGAAATATTCTGGCCTTTCAGCTCTGCTGAGATGGTCCTCATAGCAAAAGAAAGCAGAAGAGGTCCAATTACTACCATTTTATGGTAGCTCAGAATACTATTCAAACACTTAAGAGGTTATTAACACCTTCCCAAGGCCTCATTGTTTAAAAGCCTGCTGTTGTTAATCATGTTAGCACCATTAAACCAGCATTAACAACAAGCCCTAGACTGGCACTCAGAAATGTCACAATCTGATAACACTAACAGACTAAAGCATCTCAGAGAAGTCTGGGAGGACAGGTGAGGGTGTAGGGCCTCTTGGGCGGTTTTTTTTTTTTTTCTATTTTATTTCTAGCCTGACAGATCTGAAATTAAAAAGCGGGGGAGAGGGGACGCCCCAGCCACCATCCGGCCTCAGATTCCTCATTCTGGGAGTAAATTTTGTTCTTTCACAACTGTCAAAATAAGCCACACTTCCCACCCAGCCTCCACTTTCGGAACCACCACCACCTCCTTCCCAAATCGGGTGATAACTGTCTCAGGGTGCCAGAGGCCCAAAGTAAAAAAAAAAAAAAAAAAAAAAAAAATCAGGTAGTCCTTGTTTTACACAACAGGGACCATCAAAGAAATCATGTGTATGTCAAATTTTCGTATATCAAATCATATTTTACATGAGAGATTGGGGGTGGGAGCATTATCTTTGATATTTTAAGGAATCGCCCCCGTGCTTTCCCACCTCCATGCCTTTGTTCATGTTATCCATATGTCATAATTCTCCTCATTCTTTGCCCATTAAATTTCTGTCCATTCTTTTAAATTCCATTTTAAATGCCAGCTGCTCCAGAAACCTTCCTGACCATCCTATTGCTCTTCCCCCTCAGATCTCACATGATTCTTTGTTTTTCCACCTCTTCAATACATTTAAGTGATGCGGCATATTATAGTTATCTTTGCTTTAGTCTCAACCCACTCACTATCAGAGATAAGCACCATGAGTCCAGAGACCAGGTCTTACCTAATCTGTTTATCTCCCCCAGCACTTAGCACAAAGTAAACAAACATAATAAATGTTTTCTGGGTGGAGAGATGAATGGGAAAATAGGAGCAAGTCAAGTCAAGTCAAGAAACATTTATTGTGTCTGCTATGTGTCAGCACATAATGAACAGAAATAATAAAAGGTTGGTAGATTTAGAGATGGAAGGGACCTTGAAGGCTCTCTAGTTCAACACCCTCATTTTATACATTAGGTTCAGAGAGGGTAAGTGATTTGTCCAAGCAATAAGTCCCTCAGACTCCAAATTCAGAGCTTTATCCACTATGCCATACTTTACAGTTTATATTCATTAAATTTCATAATCTCTCATCTGGTCCTCATAACAACCTGTGAGGTATGTAATGCAGACATTACCCCATTTTACAGATGAGGAAAATGAGGGCCAGATGTGAAAGGGTCAGATTCCTTATCTGGAAAATAAAAGAGGTGAGTGATGATTTCCAAGGCAAGCTCTTACACTGCCCAAAAGATTCACAGCTGGTCAACTGTGGGCGGTTCTGGGGCGAAAACTGATCCCCTGACTCCCAGTTTGTAAATCTACTTTCCGGCCTTTTTCATTATTATCCAGATCCTCCTAGGCCAGGTTTAAATCAGGGTGCGTCTGTTTTGACTGGCTCATTCAACAAGCATTTATGGATTGTCTTTACCCTTAATTGCTGTTGTTTTTGTTGTAATTGTTGTTTTGCTGCAGCTGCACAAAGCTAGGCACTAGAGAGATAGAAAGAAAGAATCCTATGCTTTCAAAGAGCTCAAGAGCTGCTGGGGAAGACAGGATATATCTTTATACATCACAAAGATCCCCAATAATGACAAAGCTTTTCAAGACAAGCACCCTAGGCTGAAAGTGCTCTAGGCAATGGGAACTAGGAAATCTTGAGTGGAAACTTATAGGCTAGGTGGGACTTGCCTAGACAGAATAAAGGCAGGAATGAAACCTACTGTGTGGAAAGAGCCCTGGGGAGACATGGCTTACCTGAGAGGAGAGGGAGTGGGGAAGAGCAAGAGCCAGGTTCAAACATTGCCTTGGATGTGTATTGGCTGGCTAACTTCTCAGTAGCTCTGGGCAATGCTTTAATATTAGAAGACATGGAATTGCATTGTTAGAGTTTCTCAACCAGTTCTCTCTACTAGATGAAATCATAGGCCCAGAAAAAACTAATAATAATAAAATAATATTAATAATAAAACCAGCATGATCCATTGGATTTAGAAGCAGAAAACAGGTTCAAAATCTGGGCCCTTGCTTAGCTACAATTTGCATGAGGCAGATAGCACTTTCCCTCAGGTCTTCAGTACTGGGAGGAACCCTTGTCCCAGGTCACTCCTGTACCTACGCTCTTTATGGACCAGTAGTGGACTACCTCTTCCGATGGTATGATTATACCTGTATTCAGACTTTCTTCAAACTATTCCTGTTTAGCCCCAGCTCTTAATCTCAAGTAAACAATCTCAGGTGGAAGTACTTTCTGTCAAAATTCTGTTTTCTAGGTACTATTTGGGTGACTTTAGGCAAATTCTTTCATCTCTTTGGCTCATATTCCTCATCTTCCCTTAAAATGAACTGGAAGAGGATCATGAATGTCTACTGCCTGGTCTTTGGACCTTCAGGCCAGAAACAGAAGAGCTATTCCACTGCACCAGACTCCAACTGTTGGGGAGGGGGTTGTTGGTGACCAGCTGCTCTGAAGAGATATTCCAATCTCCTGACACTTCCTATGGCAAGGGGTGAAATCACCATTCTAGCTATTCCATCACAGTTCCTGACAAGTCCTGCCTGGGCTCCAGCCTTCTATGGAAAGAGAAGTGCCAATCTATTGCACCAATCAATCTATGAAGCGCCTACTGTGTGCTAAGCACTATGCAAAGGAAGATTCTTGCCACTGAGTAAGGGAAGAAGGTCATTTCATCCAGTTTCGAGACTGGTCCCCTGCTTTAGGGGAAGGAGAATAATTCTTCTCTAAGTAGTTGTCCCTTTGCCTCAACTGCTAAACCTCTGAAAGGATTCCAACCTGAGGCTAAAACTCTATGAACATTGAGAAATCCACCTAAAATTTTCCCTTGATTATTAACACTCCTAAACACACCCTTCCACATCCCAGAGTTTCTGAAGTCAGCAGATCATCATTCACACCCCATTCCCTGTCCCCACTGTAAAATCTTTTATTCCCATCCCCTCAACCTATTCCCAATGTTCCAAGCAGAAATTACCCACTCCCACTGTACCTGGAATGCCTGATTCACAAGGAACAAAATTCCTTTCTTCTTAAATATTTTCCTTCTCCACATTTTCCAATTCTCAATGAAACATGGTTCTTTCCTGATACCCTAGATTTTTTCCTGTGCTGACTACACTTTCACTCATTCCTCCCACCCATCCAACTCACAGTTGGCAAATTCTTTGCTCCCCATTGCCACTTCCACTAGCATTCAGGAACATCTCCTTTGAGGTTTTTCCCATCCATATCTACTACCCAATTAAAATTCTCACTGATGCTATCTACTAGTCTCCAGAACATTCCCTGATTTTCAGTGCCTAACTCAAAATCTTTCTCTTTTCCCCAAGTCCTGACTTCATGCTGGGGGCGGGGGCTACAATGTACATATTGACACTCCCTCTAACACCCTAACTTCCCAATTTACTAGTTTACAATAACCAATCCTTCACCCTAGCTCAGCTAACCAAAAAGATAGTCATACCCTTGATTTGCCATCACCCGCCAATGTGCCACTTCTATGTCCATGAACTCTGAAATTTCCTTATCTAATCACAATCTATTGGCCACCTCTCCTCCTGTCTTCCAGAACCAAACCCTTTTTTCTTTGTCCACATCATGACATCCATTCCCTAGACCCTTCACTTTCCTTCCAGGTCATTATCCCTGCAATAGCCACATTTTATCCACTTCTCCATTTTGACCCCTTAGTTAACAAACTCAAATCTATGTTGTCCCCTTCTCTCCAATACCTTATCCTGTTTTTATATTGTTTACATTGTTGATCTTACCATCTTACCATTGCCATTACCATCTTAGCATTTTATATTGTTGAACTTACCATCTTACCATTGCCATCCCACCTTTGCTCCAATGTGTAGGCTACTGAATAAATATAGAGAAAATTTGTGAAACCATGCTGACTACATCCACTACAAATTTAGTTTAAATAACCTCAACCAGGACCTTATTGTTACAAGGCAATCCTTTTGTGTCTCTCTAATGAACTTACCATCTCACTTTCTATAATAATTCTTCTAAATCTTTTTATCTCTCCTCAAACTTCCTGGGCTACTCTTCCCTCCACTCTCTCAATCAAGAATCTGGTTTCATATTTTATTGAAAAGTGGAGATCATTGGCCAAAAACTCCTTTTTCTCTCTCCTCCTCCTCATATTCCATCACTCAATCAACCTTCTTCCTTCACCCTCATCTCAAGTAAGAACCAATAATAGCATGAAAAGGTGACCCTTCTCCTTACTAATGCTTTGCCTTTCTACATATACTAGTGATCTATATCATTCTGTCTTCTCAGATTGCTTCCACTATCATCTCTACTTTTTCACTTTTCTTCAATTTCTCCCTGTCTATGAGCTGCTTCCCTGCTTATTTAAAAACATGCTCATGTCTCTCCCAAAAAATCTTCATTTGATCCATTTATCCCCAATAATTATTGTCCCATATAGAGTGTGGTTAAACTCCTTGAGAAGGTCAGCTATAATATCAGTGCCTTCATTTTCTCTCCTCTTACCATCTCTCAACCCTCGTTTCTTAATCCTCTACCTCAGGTGAGTTCTGGCTTCTAACCTTATCATTCAACTGAAGCTGCTCTCCCCAAAGTTAATAACAATCTCTTCATTGTCAGATCTAATGACCTTTGGGCAACCAGGTGACATAGTGGCTAGAGTGCCAGCTTTGAAGTTAGGAAGACTCATCTTCCTGAGTGGCTTCAATGTGGCCATGAACAAGTCATTAAATCTTTTTTTGCTTTAATTTTCTCATCTATAAAATGAACTGGAGAAGGAAATGCAAACCCACTCCAGTATCTTTGACAAGAAAACCCCCAAAGGGGATCATGAAGTCAGACATGACTAAAATGACTGCACAACAGTAATAAACAGCACATCCATCCAATAATCAGTTATTTCCTATAAATCTTGTGGCACTCTGATGCAGGTCCTCCTCACTTCACACCTCTATTATTATAATAAACAATCTGCTGGTGGGTCTGCCAGTTACAAGTCTCTCCCCACTGCAGTTTATTCTCCATACAGTAAAGTGATTTTCCTAAGGTGCTGGTGTGAACATGCCTCTTCTCTTTCCCCATAAACCTCAGTAGCTCCCAAGCACCCACAGGTTCAAATATTAAATATTTTGTTTAGTTTATAAAGCTCTTCATGATTTGAACCCATCTGACATAATCCTACATACATTTTTTCTTCATTTTTTCATATTTTCAATTCAACACAGACTAGAAACCGAGTTCTTATTTCCACCAGACCCTTGACCTCAGCTACTCTTTGAAAAAAGCCCCAGTGTTCTTATCTGCCTGGAATTCTCAGATGCGTGGCATGACTCCAAGACAGGAACATTGGCCTCTTTGCTGTTCCATCTCCTGGCTCCTGGCATGTTCTCTGGCAGCCCCCCCCCAATGTTTGGAAAGCTCTCCTGCCTCATCTCTGACTTCTGGCTCCCCTAGCTTCCTGTAAGCCCTAGCTAAAGCCCCTCTTCTAAAAGAAGTCTTTCCCTCTTCATTCTAGTGCCTTTCCTCTGTTTATTATTTCCTGTTTTCCCTGTATATAACATGTCTTTCATTATTTGCATACTGACTTCCCCCATTCAATGATGATCCCCTTGAGGGCAGGAGTCTTGTATACTTTCTTTGTATCCCCAGAACAGTTTCTGGCACAGTTTAATAAACTGATTGAAAAATGAAGAGACTAGACCTGATGTCTATAAGGTGCTTTCGAGTCCTAAAGTCAATGAGGTCCAGTAAATATGAGCCAAGGTCCAGATGTTCTCAGAGAACTTCTCCAACCACAGCTGTAAATTTATGAAGCAAATAGGACTTGCTCCATGGCAGCAGTTTTGAGGTGAAAATTATGCTTCCTATAGACACAAGTGCAGTCAAGATAAGGAACCTCTGGAATGAAAGGTTGAAGGATTTAGAACTAGAAGGGACATTAGAGGATACTAAATTCAACAACCACCATTCTCACTTTACATTTGGGGAAACTGAGGCAAGTAAAGTCACAGTTATAGTGCCTAGAGTATAATTTGAACCCAGGTCTTCACTCCTGGTCCAGCTCTCTGACATTATACCACAGAGTCTCAAAAGTTTATGAGTTGCATGAGAGATCAATCAATCCAAACATCATCTGTGACAGATGATAAACCCTCAGAGAAGGGAAGTGACTTGATCAAAGACATGAAAATAAAAGTCTTTGATCTAGGATTTGAGCCCAGTTCTGGTAACTCCAAACCTAGTCTTTGTTACCACAGTCTTGACTTGCTCAAACCATGACCTCAGCTGTTCTTTGGAAAAAGTCCAGCTCTCACCCACTGCTCTTACCTGCCTGGAACTTTGAGGTGTGGACTGGCTCCAAGACAGGCATGCACTCATTCCCTTTGCTCTCCAGACAACATCTCCTCTCCTACTAAACCCTGTTCCCTCCACATGGAAAAGAAGCAATAATAACAAGAACATTTCTATAGCACTTTAAGACTGACAAAACCACCTTTTATGGGCAAGTAGACCAAAGATTATTTTCATTTTACAGATGCAGAAACTGAGATTCTCAAAAGTAAATGATAAAGCTATGTTAGTAAGTATCTGAGGTAGGATTCAAATCCAGGTCCTCTGAGTTCAAAATGACACCCTTCAACTGATGTTCTACAAAGTCCTTGATACTGAATGTTCTTAGGTCTTGCCAAGAGAGTGGGGGATGGGAAGAACTCTTCAAAAACCTATTGTCTCAGTAGAGACCAACTACAACCAAATCTCCTTCTCATGCCCATGAAGCCTGGGTCCTTGGACCAAATAGCCACATCAGAGTCCAGGTCTAAGCCCTTAGCAGCCCCCTCTGGGCTATATGACACTTCCCTCTGCTCCACCTCCTACCCCTAGCTCTTGCACTTGAGCCTGGCATCTTTATAGTCAAAGGCACAAAGAATTTGGCTCTATTTTCCTATGAAAGGTACAGGGAATTTGGCTTGCTTCCCTGCTAATTCCCTCATACTGATACTGTAAGCTCTGTAGCAGCAACTTGTCTGGAGGAGAAAGGGTTGGGGGAGAAAAGTCTGTTATATACTGAAGGATAGCACCCTAGAGAGGGATCCAGCAGCTGTAGTAGCCTGGGGAGAGGCAACTAGGAAAGAAAGCTGGCAAGTGGACGTAGGAAGTACTCTGGTGGGCAGAGGAATCGTATCTCCCTGTAGGCTGCTGCCCTGGTCAATTGGTTAGTTCTGGTTCTGTCCCACATGAGGACATGCAATTAAATGGACAAACTACAGAGCCTACAAACACACATAGACACATATGTGAATATATGTACCATATATATATATACACACCTATATGAAAAATATATAAGTATATACAGATATGTAAAATCCCCTCTGGCTCACTCTTCCTACTCATACTGGACTAGCAGGTAGGATCCTTCAGGGAAATATTACTTCTCTCCTCAGTGTACTAAAGGTTATGGCTGCACATGAGGTTCATTCTCTACCCCACCCCCCTATCAATCAGCCAGGAGAACTTTACTACCTCCTTAAAAAGGACATTTTTGAGAAAGTAAAGCAAGCCTAATAGTTATAAAGCTTTCCCACCAATCATGGGACATATATTCTCTTTATATATGTGCTATTCCACTACTTTTAAGTTCTAATGGTTCCCTAGTATTTCTAGGATCAAATGCAATTTACTCTGACTTTTAAACTCCTTTGTAACCAGGCCCCTACTACCTGACTAATTTTATTATTCATTATTCTTCTATTTGAATTTTATGTTTGAGCCAAATGACCTTACTATTTTTAACATGAGATACTCATTTCCCATCTCTAGGTCTTTGCATTGACTGCTCCCTATGAACTAGACATCCCCTTTCCTTCTTGATCTCTCCTTATTAGAAATTACTGTTCTCTTCAAAACTCTCTTCAATCACCACGTTCTACATGAACACTTTCTTGTCACCTCCCCTGCCCCGCCCCCCCAGCTATGGGTGTCCTTCCCATAAAAATACTTTGTATCTATTTGCTGTATACTCATTTACAGACATGTTGACTACCTTGATAGAATGAAAATTCAACAAGGATAGAGCTTGTTTCATTTATCCTGTATTCCTAGCAAAGAGCCTGGTACACAGTAAGAACTTAATCAATGTCTCTTGATTGATTAACTAACTGTTCCAGCCAACCAGTCTCTTCCTTCAGCTGGGAAATCCTGCTCAAGGTGAAACCCAAGGCTCCTGGCCAAGATAGGGTAGATTTAGGCTGTGATCCTGATTAAAATGCAGACTGTTAAATGCATTCACTTTCTTTCTCATTTTAAATCACTACCTGTGTTCCAGAAGTTGTTTAGTTCACTGCCAAAGGCAAAGAGCATTTATTAAAGGAGGCATTACAAGTGTCAGAGAGTCCTTAGATCCTGAGCATTTCATAGAACTTAGGTCACAGAATTCAGTGTGGTTTTTCACTGGCTTCAGGACTAGTCAGAAACCTGGCTAGGATTTACGGCACCCAAGACAAATTCAGTTGAGTGACCCAGAGATGGAAGCAGACAGGATGGTCTGCTATGATCAGGTGCAATCATACCTGGCAGTTTCCCAAAGGAAGCAGAAGGGAATAGGAAACAGATGGAATCTGTAGTTGGAGGGGCGGAGAGAGGCAGTCCCCCTTCACAACTGAGAGGGGCCCCAAGGTTGGGGCAGAATCTTTGCAGCACCACAGAATACAGAACTGACTGGAGAACCACTGCAGCATTTAGAAGCATGTCCCTACAACGATGGCCCCCTCTGGGAAGAGCACTCAATTATAATTTAAACCTCTTCCCTCCCTAGGAAGGTATGTCTCTGTCTCAACACTCTTGAGCGATCATTCCCACCAATAAACGACAAACCTTTTTCACCCTTTCTCCAAAAGAGAAAGCCAGATCATCTTTTTCGTGGCCAGATTGGACAGAATGGCTTTCCAAAGGACAAATTCATTTGATCATCAAGTGTTAGAATTAGAGAGAACCTTAAAGATTATTTGGTCTACATCTCTTATTTCACAAGTGAGGAAAGTGAGGCTTGGATATAATAAGTTCTCTCAACAGTGAACAGCAGAACCAGATCAGAATCCATATTTCTGGATTTTTTCAGTCCTGTTTTTCTTCCTCCATACCTCACCATTACTGTCAAACTTTGTTTATGGTTTTCATCATTTTTCTTAACTTTTCATCTTTGGCTTTGATATTTATAATCAATACCTTCAATACCAAAGTACACATCCATCCTGGAGCACTCTTCCCTACCCCACCCCCACCCCAACCTCTTTATTTAGTCATATTAAAGTAGAATTTAATTATACTTAAATATTTCAATGGGTTCATGATACCATTGATGGTAACATCCTCTCCAGTGGTACAAATAACATACCATCCTTGTCTGTGTGTTTCTTGTCCATATGCTCCTAGCAATCCTTTGTAAAGCATCTACATAAAACCCTGGATCAATCAATGCCAGAACCAGATACAGAAGCCACAAAGATCAAAATGAAACAGTTCTTGTCCTTGTGGATACCCAGCAGAGCAACACACAAGCTATCTTTCTGTTAGCTTCTTGCTGAATGACTACTATCTCTTTTTTTGATAATAACTAGAATTTATATAGCACTTTAGAGTTTATAAAAAATTTTCAATTTGTTATCTTATATGAGTTTTACAACATTTCTATTATTCCATTTTATAGAAGAAACTGAAGCAGAAGGGTTAGTGACTTGCCCATGATCCTATAAGTATTAAGTATCAAGGTAGAAAAATAATTTATATCACCTCTATATAAGCAATACTTGGTAATATAATGGAACTTATTTATGCCTACTGGGCACTGAGTCCTTCCATAAAGCTTTAGGCCAACTACAACTTTGAGTCTTTAGAGAGCATAATATTCTATGAATCACAGAAATATCATTTAACTATTGCTATTAAGAAAAAAATGTTTTTTGTGTAATGGTATAACTTGAGATCATTAAAAGAATCATGTAATTTCCCTATGATTTCACTAGCATGGAAAACTCTTTGGTGAGGAAATTCCTTTTATCAATGCAGGTCATTATCTTCTCAGAGTTGGTTAAAGTACAGAGAGGATGAGTGACTGCCAGTAGTGTGTGGCCCCAAGACTGGCTCTCAACTCATTTATATCTCACTGCCTCTCATTTTCAGGATTGAACAGGAATTCCATTCTGGGCCTTGTTCCTTTTCTATTTGTTGATCCTGTTCGCAGGACTGGTAGATTAATTCAATGGGCTAACCAGTCAACTATCTGCCATGATCTGGACCAAAAAAGAAATCCTTCATTCATTTGTTGTTTTTTTTTCTTTTTTTTGTTGTTCATACAGTTAGGTCAATGGAAGAAACCAAATAGTTGAAATACAGAGAGAAAACCTGCTTTTGCCAGAAATCCAGTTTAATCTAAGATAAAAGTAGCTCAATTATTCTAGGACTTTTCTGCAATAATCCCAAACTAAAAGAAGTGCTGGCCAGGAATGAGATGGGCTGGGGTCTAACCCCAGTTCTATCACTAACTCACTATGTGATCTGGTTCAGGTCTCTACACTAAACTTCAATTTCCTTCTCTTTAAAATATGAAAGTAAGGGCAGCTAGGTGGCACAGTGGATAAAGCACCCGCCTTGGAGTCATTAGTACCTGGGTTCAAATCTGGTCTCAGACACTTAATAATTACCTAGCTGTGTGGCCTTGGGCAAGCCCCATTTGCCTTGCAAAAAAACCCTAAAAATGTAAAAAATAAAATATGAAAGTAAAATTATTCCTGCAGTACTTTCTAAGCCTGACATTTTATATTCTATGTTCTAAGGGCCCTTGAAACTCTTAGAGTCCTTAGAGGATCCCTGGAATTAGTCCATACTTTGCACATCCATATTGCTTAATGAGCCTAGGTGGTTCTGATTTCACATACACACAACAGACCAAACTCCTGCCAAGTCTTTTCCAACCTTTTAATTCTCCCTGCACCCTCCCATCACACCCCAACCCCACCACCCCTGGATACTACAAATATTTACAATCCTCACTCAGTTCTGAAACACCTTCCCAAGGTGACCGAACTCCTAAGCTAAGAACTAAAAAGTCAGAGACTGTCTCTGCTTAGGACTCTCCAGGGAATAAACAGAAGGAGCCCAGGCTAGACACCTTGCAAATGAGCCCCGTCTGGTACCTATTTGTCTGCCTCTTCTCACGAGGTAGGGGGTGGGAAGTGGAAGGAAGAAGCTGAGAACACTACTTAACTTTATTTACTCTTATTGTAAATTAGAAGAATGGAAGGGACCGTAGAGATCTTAAAGACATCTTATAGTCCAATCCTCTGATTTTTACAGTTGAGGAGACTGAGTCCCCCTCAAAAGGAAATGAGCTGGGTGTCAAATCCAGGTATTCCAAATCTAGTACTTTTACTACTAAACTGCAAGCAGCTAGAGTCTATTTACCTATTCTTGGGGTGGGGAGAGATAGGGGAGAAGGGAAAGGAGAGGAGGAAGAGGGGAGGGGGTGGGGAAGAGGAAGAGACAGGAGTCAGAGAAAGAAGGAAAAAAGGTTTCATCTAGGTCTTCCATATCACTCAGGAAATATTAACAGTCTTTATATCAAAAGAACATTCCTGCTTTAGAATTTAAAAAATGAAGTTTTTTAAGGGAAAAGAAGGGAAGATAAAGGAACAGAAAAGGAGGGGAAAGAAGTAGAGGGAAAGAAATGGGGAAGTAGAGAGTGAAGATGTAAGGGAAAAGAGGAAATGGGGTAAATCAGATTGGAAATATCAAATGGGAAGAGTTAAGGAAAATAGACAGGAGGGGAAAAGGTGAGGAGGTGGAAAATTAATATCCCATTCCACCTTTAGTGTTCCTCAACTCAAATCAAGTTTAGAGAAGCCCAGGTTAGGTGCTTTACAGCCACATTTCAAGTGCTTCTGAGTTATAATCACAGATGATTCCAAATGAATAAAATAGGATATAATATAAATAATAATTCCCCATAGGAATGTGAGCCAGACTCAGTTAATGTCTGTGAAGTGATTTTGAACTGGAGAAAAAATTGCAGCAAATCCTAATAGCATTTCACATTTTAAAGGAACTTTCATCTGAAGATCTCCAAGCACTTGAAGGGTCATCTACAGAATATTCCCAAGATTCATACCATACAGAGAAGAGACAGTCAGAAAGCACCATAAATGAGGGAAGGGAGGCCCAGAGATTTGATGTCTTCTTTCCTAGAGGTTATAGGACAGTGGGGTATCCTTTGGTTCCAGAAGTGGGAAGCTTTGGAGAGGACAACCAGTGCATAGGAAGATGCCAATGGAGAGGCTGCCACCTTAGAGGGAAGCCCAAGTAAACTAGACACAAGCTGCCAAGCTTCAGCAATGCATTTGGTTGTACATTTGCAAAATGAGAGCCCCCAGTCCCCAGACTCCCCGGGAAACATGTTCAGACCAGATGTTTCAAGACAAGCAAACCATGGTTTTTCTGCATGGCCCTGATCTTTACCACTCATGATCTTTAACCATCTCTCAGAAGGCTCTTCCTTGGCCCCAAGAAGCAGCTCAGTGTGGCAGGCCTGCTGAGAACTTTCATATCTTCCCCAGGATCAAGGACAATGGATTGCTAATAATAGGTCTTAATACTTGATTAATTAATAAATGGCTTTGCAAATTTTATTTAATAATAACTCCTTGCCTTTAATGAGTTTTGTATTATTTCAAGTCCTTTTCAAGTCTCATTTGATTAGGGATCCCAGCTGAGGTAGGCAGGACTGGGATTATTATCTTCATTTTGCACATGAGAAAACTGAGGCAGTGAGAAGAGTTCAGGGAACATCCCCTTGGGTGAGATTCAGGACTTTCTTTTGGTTGGGCTGAATGACCTCACTCCCAGTGGGAGAGCTCCTTCACTATTGACCTCTGATGACAAACCATTGTTTCAAGGGCCATTGGATATCGATGATAACCAAGAGGGGGAAAATTCCCATTGCTTTGTGGAGGGAGGTCTTTGGCATAACTGAAAAAAGCATGCTTTTAATGGAATGTCTGATATTGAACTCCCCAGACTCATCTTGAGTTGAGCCTGCCCCCTAGATGGACAAAGCCAGAAAGTAGCTTTTCAGATCTGGCCTTCTGATAGTGGAATTGTATAAGGATCTCTCTCCAAAACTCCATTTTAGGGTCTGATTTTCTAGCTGTCTTTAGCTATCCATGTGTATCAGTAAACTTATATTAATAAATGTGTATTTTAACCTAATTCTGCTTTGTCCTTTCTTGAAACCAAACTCTGGAATTTAATGTTTGTCTCTTATTAGAGCAAATCTTGAAAGTTAACCTATATTTAATTTAATTTATTTATATTTTTTATTTTATTTATTTAAGGCAATGGGGTTTTTAAGTGACTTTCCTAAGGACACATAGCTAGGCAATTATTAAGTGTCTGAAACTGAATTTGAACTCAGGTCCTCCTGGCTCCAGGGCAGGTGCTCTATCCACTATGCCACCGAGCTGCCCCCTAATTTATTTTTTTAAAGGTCAAACACAAATGTAACTATGTTTGGTCTGTGATATACTAATTTTTATTTTTACTCTTAACTTGGATAAATGGGTTTATTGGTTATTTTAAAAATAACTTAAGGGGCGGCTAGGTGGTGCACCAGCCCTGGAATCAGGAGTACCTGAGTTCAAATACGGCCTCAGACACTTAATAATTACCTGTGTGGCTTTGGGCAAGT
Source organism: Macrotis lagotis (assembly GCF_037893015.1). Taxonomy (NCBI): domain Eukaryota; kingdom Metazoa; phylum Chordata; class Mammalia; order Peramelemorphia; family Peramelidae; genus Macrotis; species Macrotis lagotis. Next base: position 262,449,241 of record NC_133658.1, on the reverse strand, counting down.
CACTTAACCCCATTTGCTTTGCAAAATCCTAAGAAAAAAAGTAACTTAGTCACAGAATGGTATATACTGTATACTGAAGACCCAGGGCAACTTAGATGGTGTAGTAGATAGAGCAACAGCCCTGGAGCCAGGAAGACCTGAGTTCAAATTTGACCTCAAACACTTGACATTTATTGATCTTAGACAAGTCACTTAGCCCTGATAGCCTCTCATCCAGGGCCATCTCTAGTTATTCTGATTCATATCTGGCCACTGAACCCAGATTACTCCAAAGGAGAAAGTGAGGCTGGTGATTTAACACAGGACTACCCCCCCCCAACTCATATCCAATCCACTTGCATGTCATGGCATCACCTCCCTGATGTCATGGTCTTCTTCCAGAATGAGGACAAATCATCATCAGAACCCTAGTCTCCTTACTTTCAGATTACTTTTCTTTCCTCTGCCACCTACTACCTCAATTTCTACCTGCTCAGCAGACCATCCTCACCTGACTTTATCCTATAATCACTAATATCAAAAAGGTGAGGAAAAGAGAGGACTGGAAAAGCTCATTATCCATGAAATTCTCAAACTTAGAGAAAACAATTCTGTTTTGCTTTCTGTATTGTTTTTTCTGGGTATTAGAAAAATGCATGGGTTCTTTCTAAGTTAGTAATTCTTATATTAGGAAATGTTCCTTGGTTGGATCTTCAAAGCAGTTGCCTCAGCCTAGGCTACTACCAAGTCTATTTTATTTCATGAACCCTTTATAAGCCTTTGATCATCATTAAAAAAAAAAAAGAAAGAAGAGAAATGCACTCAATGGAACTTCATGTTAATCAAGCAAGATGTGTTATTTGAGATGTTTTCCTGATTATTCCAACCAAAGAATAAAAGCCTCACTAACTTCGAAGGCTCAAGGCAGTTCTAATGCAATTAGGAGCATTCTAGGCTTAGAATGTTCATTTCAAATCAGTTGCACGCTGAGAAGATGCCCTTAAAAAATTTAAAAAGATATGTTCATAATGACATATGGAAAGCCTGCCTACTTTGCAAATGAATTGACCTAGTTGTAAATCTGCATATTGAACTATCCTGAACACAGAGAAAATCTAGATCCAGACATAAACAATGAAGCAGATTTAAAGGGTGTTTTCTTTGAGTCAAAAAAATTTAAATTTTGTTTTGAAAACCCTTTGTTGAGCTAATAGTGAGGTATACAACAATGAAATTCAATTTGATTCACCAAGCATATTTTTTATTATTGTTAGAAAGGGATAGAATGATAGAATTCTACCCATAACCTGCCCCAGCCTCCAGTTAGACTCAAGGAAATAAATACATAGCCCTTTGGGAAAAGCTTTTTTTAGGGGGGGGGATTGTTGTTATTACTATCCCACAGATGAATTTGGACAGATAGGGCAGATAAGCTAGCCTTGTGAAAACTGAAGGACTGAGCACACAAATACACACACACACACACACACACACACACACACACACACACTTTCTTAGAGGGAGTGGGCTCAAACATAAAGCACAAAATTACTGAAATACACTTATACACTTTTAGGGAACTTGTGGGACCAAGAGGTATCTCAAGACAGCTGATCCTAGGAGTCCTCAACTCCCTTTAAGAACACCCCCTCAGGGGTGGCTAAGTGGCGCAGTGGATAAAGCACCAGTCCTGGAGTCAGGAGTACCTGGGTTCAAATCTGGGCTCAGACACTTAATAATTATCTAGCTGTGTGGCCTTGGGCAAGCCACTTAACCCCATTTGCCTTACAAAAAAAACCTAAAAAAAAGAGGTCCTCCTCAACCAAAAAGAAAAAAGAAAAAAAGATTTTTCATCAATTCATAGCCAGAAATTGTTTTTTTCCCCCAAAATTTCACATATTAGAGAATGGAAAGCAGAGTGTATTATCCAGGTTCTATATAATCCAAGAGGAAGTACCCATCATCACATATTCTAAGTTCCAAGAGCTCATTACCCAGACTTTCTTTTTCAAGCAGTTAAGTAAAAACAAGATAATACAAAAAGGAAGAAAGTAGATAGATACAACATAAAAAAGCCTTCCATGGGATATGGAAAAGGCTGTTTTGAAAGAAGGCAAAGACTAAAAGGTGGAACTGGAAAGAGACAGTATTCTAGGCATAAAGAAAGAGAGAGAAGAGGACTTAAAACCAAACTTTCACTAAGTGACAAAATAATGCAATAAGATAAAACTTATTAACAGTCAGCATATCCCAAGATGGAACAAAATGCCTTGGAAGATACCCCTACCTACTGGAGATGTTTAAGTATGTCTGGAAGATGATTCACCAGGGACATTATACCTGTGGTTTGTATACATACAGAGAGTTCTAAGGTCCTCTAAGGACACCAGGATCTGAAGTATGAACTTCCATGTCTTGAGTCAATATTTGAGAGGGGGTGGATACTTAACAGTATTTTCCTATCTGATTTTAGTAGTTGGTAGAAAGAGAAAAAAGTGATTTCTTGACATATTGCACACCTCTACTATATCTGGAATAACTTTCTTGATGATTTAATCTCCATTCAAGTGCTTCTCAGCTGCTTCAGGAGTGACCATTCAAATGAAATGACAGAAGCAATAAGTAATAAGGCAATTTTGCTAGAATAAGCTAGGATTATAGATTCAGAGATGGAAGGGAATTTTCAGATGAGGGTACTGAGGTCCATAGGGGAAGTGACTTGTCCCAGGTCATACAGTAAGAAATAAATCCAAGAATCTACTCTGGCTTAGATTCTCTGATTCCAAATTCAACACTCCTCCCATTGCAACAAGCAACTATTATGTGCAGGCATTGATGGTAAGTGGTAGGTATATAGAGATAGTTAACATCTTGTTCTTACCAGTTCAGTTTCACTGGAGCTTAGAACACAGTGAAAAATAGTAATGGAAAATAAGAATGGAAAAGGTAGGGGAGATACCAAATTGGGAGGAGTGTTGAATCCCAGGCTAAGGAATGTTTCAATATAAACACATTTCTTGCTTTATATATATATATATATATATATATACATATATATATATATATATATGTATATATGTATATATGTTCATACTTTCATATATATTTCTGAATCTTCATGACCCCAGGGACCATAGCAGGCAATACTGTCCATGAGATTTTCCTGATAAAGACACTGGAGTAGTTAGCAGATAAATGACTTGTCCAGGGTTTTCCTGTATACAGGTGTTCCTGTATCCAGAGGCAACACCTATCCATTGAGCCACTTAATTGCTTCAAAACAGGTACCTCCCAATAAACCCTCATACAAACCCTTAATGTGTATTTCCCCCCATTTCACCAAAGTTAGATCCATTGTTCACAAAAAAGGAGAGATGTGTCCCTTAATTTAAAAGTGTGGTATTAGATCTGACCAAAGTTTGCTGCCTCTTTGTAGTGACTGTGTTACTGCCATCATTTTTTTCTTGGTTCTGATTTCTAAGCATCACTTCAAACACATCTTCCCATGCCTTCTCTGAAATCTTTTAGTTTTCATTTCTGAACACCTTAATTTCTATTACATTTACTTATATATCACAATTACTCCCCAATTTTTCAAATTGTTGGGCAGAATTTGAACTTTATTCAATAGGTAATTGGAGAGTTTCCATCCTGGTGCATGTCAACAGCAACAACCATCCCTTTCTATCTATCATCTCTCATTATTCTATCTGATTTTGGTAGTTGGTAGAAAGAATAGAGAACATGCAGTTCACAAAACAGAGTGGAACTCCAGGACAGCAGGGACTGCTTCTATAGGTTTTTGTATACCCAGGGTTTGCCAAGGTAAAAGTACTTAATAAATGCTTATTGAATTGACTAAATACCTCCACATCTATCCTCTCATTTAATTCTTATAACATTATAATATAATCCTATAAATTAGAATAGGCAGAGAGTATTATCCCACAAACTATAGGAGAGAAAACTAGGTACCTGGGAAGTCAAATAACCTGCTTAAGATAACAAAGTTTGGAAGTAGTAGAACTGAGTCTAGAACCTAGATTTCCTCTGTTTAAAAATGATAATATTGTTTATTTTGTTTTGAAAACATTTTAACATTCTCAGCATACCAAAAACAGTAACAACAACCACAAAATGTTTCAAATATTAGGTACAGAATGTATTTTAATTTCCATTGCTTTACATTCTTTTCATTTTTTTGAAGAAGAGGTAGTTTCCATTTAAAAACAACCCAAAAAAATCATTTTCTATGCCAATTGAAACCCTACCCTCTTTCCACCCACATTTAAGGATGTGAGCAATCTGCTATTTTACTTTTTACAAAATGACAATTTTAAGTTAAATGGACAATTATTGTACATAAGTTTACTCTAACAGTGCATGCTTTGAACCTTGGCATTCTAAAAGATTCAAATTAATTCTCCCTCCATAGATATCAAAATTCCAAATATTATGAAAAGAATTTGTCTAGTTTACCATAGATAAATGGAAATAACACAAGTACATATATGTGCATATGTATATATACATTTATATACACACTCACATGTTTATATGTATATTTGGATGGGTGGAGATATGTATATTCTCCCACTCTCCAGACATATGGAGGGGGAGCATAAGTTTCTAATCTAGAATTTCTAGCCAATAACCATAATTATCACACAGACAAAAAAAGCCTGAAACATTTGTAAATGCTTTGTTATAGCAACAGGAAAATTCACAGAGAGAAGAAAACACTCAATTTTCTATTCAGTTTTAAAACATTTGGAAATAGGTTCAACTGTAAAATAGCTTTAGGATTCTCATAACATCTATATCCATGTCACATCAACCAGGCAAAATATCTAGAACATCTGCTTCCAGTTTTAAAAATCAAATGCTACAAATGCAGTTGATACTTATCAATAAAGGCTGCTTCATTTGGGATTTCCCCTTGCTCTGATATTTAAAAGACAAATAATATACAGTTTTATTCAACATCCTCATGCTCCTTTTCCTCATCCTCCTCTTTCTCTCCTTTCACCTGTTTCTGGGAAACTTTATGTTCACTGTACACTATCAAACTTTCCTTTAGGCTTATTATCAGAAATTTCCTTTTCAAATTTTTCCTTTAGTTTTGCTGCCTTATTGTGGTATGATTTTTTTATTATCACTCAGATTATTTCACATCTCATCAAGTTTGGGGGGTTTTGGGGGGGTCTTTTTTTGCTATCAATTCCCATTGAATATTCCAAGATTTGTGGATTTTTTCCCCAGGGTGAAATTCTGAATTGAATAGAGAGAAGTCAAATAGTGGGCATTTAAGAATTTTAAGATCTTTTTCCATCTGTCTTTTAGCTGATCTATAATCCTTCATCTACGGATCAAGTCTCAAGTCATCTGTCTTTGCCATTTTGTCAAATGTCAAAGATATTTGCTTCCATCTTTCTGGACACTTCTTTTAAAATTTAAAATTTTTAACATTTTTAAAAGTTGACAAGACCTTCAGACTTTTTATCTTATGTTCTTTACAGCAGGTTTGTACAAAGAAGGCACAAATAGACATTTTGCCTTTCAGTTTCTTTGGGCCATCTTTAGCCAACTGTTGTGTGTAACTATATATTGTTCTCTAGTCTCCCTAAGTTTCTTCCTAATTCTGAATCCAATGATGCTCCCACTATTTCTCTTGGCATAGATCTGGACAAAAGGAGTTTTCATAGGATGATTATCTGATCTTCATTCATTTGTATATGAAAGTGAAGTTAAAAATCACTGACAAAATCAACTTCTTTGGTTAAAAAGTCTCTAGAAAGAAAGGCCCCAGAGACTAGGAAAGCAAATGATCAATTTATCCCCATGACAATTACTCATGTCCTCTGTGACGTTGCTAGGTCCCTGACTCCTCCAAGGAGAGTTTACACTAAGCCTCAATTTCTATTCTATAAAATAAGGCAGTTAGACTAGACAGTGCATTGTGAAGATCCCCTTTAGCTCTCTGATGTTTGAGATTCAAAAAAATATTATGATGCTTTAAGGAAAAAAATTGCTAGCATTTCAATCAATCAATCAATCTATCAAGCACTTACTATGTGCCAGTGTTAAGCACTGAGTCAACAAAATTGGGCAAAAGACAGTCCCTGCCCTCAAGGCACTTACTTGTCAGTGCAGAAGACAACAAAATATGTAAAAATAAGCTAAACAGACAAGATAAAAAGGAAAATATTTACTGAGGGAAAGAACAGGAATTAAGAGGGGACTTTATATAGAGGATGGAATTTCAGTTGGGACTCAAAGGAAGTCAGTAGGCAGAAGTGAGGAGGAAGTATGTTCCATACATGGAAGACTGCCAGAGAAAATGTCTAGAGTGAAGAAATAGATGTCTTGTTGGTGGGACAGCCCAGAGACTGGATCAGAGTAAAAACTGGGGCGGAAGGTGTAAGAAGATTGGACAGGTAGGAAGGGGGCTAGATTATGAAGGACTTTGATTGTCAAATGGAGGCTCTTGTCTTTGCTCCTGGAGGTGATAAGGAGCCACTGAAGCTTGTAGGGGAGTGATATGAATTTCCCATTCCTCTTCTCTCAGACCCTCCCTTGTATTTAAGCAAAACAAATTGATACACAGATCAGTGATGACACCATAAACCTCATTCTACACACCTAAAATTCAACTCCTCTCCATGGAAAAAGATGGTTCATCATCAGTCCCCTGGAGTTGATTGTTCTTTGTATCAATAAGAATTCTGAAGTCCTTTGGTAAAAATTTTCTTAAATTATTTCTCACTGTGAATCTTGGGTGGAATATTTTAAGTTTGTTTACTTCCTTGAACATTTTATCTATGTTTTAGGGTACCTTTTAACTCCAGAATTCAGAGATTCCCAGTCCTGCTTTCTTTCTCCTCAACCATGTTCTTTCCCTGCAACATTCATCAGAAACAATGTGATGTTGTGTACAGAAGACCTGGTCTCAAAGGTAGGAAGACATGGGTTCAGGTCCAGCCTCTGACACACACTGACTGCAGGACCTTGAACAAGTCACTTAACCTCTGAGTGCTCTGGGCAATATTCTAAGCCTGCACCAATTAGTAGAGGGACTTATCTTGTATCAGTCTCTAGGGTTGCTTGGTCGGTCAAACATTTGGTTTGTGGAGGACAGCAGACCAGATTCTATACGTTTGCATTCATCAATGTCCTGGGCCCCTTACATGCTCAGGAGAAGAGGCTTCAAGAGCCATTGTTCTTTTCGAAGTGGAAACCATTTCCAGCAATGGGGTCTTTTCAGTCTCCTCTTAGCTTCCCACTGTGGGAACTGGGATGTTTGGAACATGTAAGTGCAGGCCAAGGGGAGTCGGGTTCATTGGAATTCCTGCAACTGTGCTCGCATCAGACAGCCGCTGCCTCCCAGAGACCGCACCTGGTTAACATTAAAAAAAACAAAATCCGTGAGCTGACTTGCCCCAGAATTAACATTGCAGTTTGACCCCGGTGTAAACTGAACGCCTCATCACCAAGTCGCCTGCCGGGCAGCGAGCATTTAATGACTGAACCAGCCTCCCTCCCCGGCTCCAGCCCTGGAGATTAGCTTCGTTCACAGGGGCAGGAAGGAAACTGTAGCACGTCTGTCCAGGAACACCTGAGCTCAGGGAGACGAGGCCTGGTCATGCTGAGGTCTTGCTTCCAGCTGATGAACAAGACAAGCTGTCAGATCTCGTCTGCTCAAAGGAGATGCTGCAGAGGGGAAGCTTAAAACAAGAAAAATAGCTGCTTTTTTTCTTGGGAGTTGATACTGGACTGAATACTTTCTTGGGAGTTGATACTGGACCCAAACCCAGTGCTAAGCTTCCCGATCCACTAACAAAACCATTACCCCCCATTAGGCAGAATGGTAGAAACAGACACCAACACTTCTGTACCTGAAGTTAGAGGCCTGGGTTCAAATGTTAGCTCTGTTACTTCCTACAAGGGCACCCTCAAGGTCTCTGAAGAATTTTGGGGACATGGGAGACACCGGCACAGGACTGCCAGTTTACTGTAGCCTCATCAGAGAAGGTGTTGCCATGAACAAGGCAGAATGGAAGCAGCCCTAAGGAAACCTGAGATGCCCCAGTTAAGAGTCACTCCACCCCCACCCCAGGTGTTCACTGGACCACTTGTGCTGAACCTGGGGTAAAGTATTCTGGGCTCATAATGGTCTGATCCACACAGTCAAACACACTGCAAGACTCTACCAAACCAATCCATATGACCTTGGGTAGGTTTCTTTCCTCCCTGGGTTGTTAATTTCCTTTTCTGAAAAATTGGGAGGTTGAATAGCTGAATTCTGAGGTTCTAGCAGCCCTGAGAATCAATGGTTAAACGTTTACCAGCACACCTATGATGGAACCCAGGTTCTAATCTCCGGCTTCGATGTCTGTGACCCGGGATAAATCACTTCAAGCCTGCCTTTCCCCCATCCAAAAATAAAGGAAGAACCACACTTGCATTTTAAACCTTTGCAAATCTTAAAATTAGAGAAGTAAGAGTTATTACTATTTTCTGATACTCCCAAGCCTTAAAAGCAATGTCTCCTTTCAGAAGCTCCCAAAACCCTATGCTCCTGGTTTTCTTATAGATGTTAATTTACTCCTTAAAGTTGCATTCCTTTCTTCTCTCCTCCTAAAATGTCAGCTCCATAAAGGTAGTGGCAGTCAGATTCAACTTCATCTACCCTTCCCAGGCACTTAGCCCTTCAATCATTCTGACTGGCTGTGGATTCAAGTCCCAGCTTTGACACTCAATGTGTGACCTTAAACAAGTCATTTTAATTCTCTGGGTCTCAGTTTTCCCTTCTATAAAATCAGGGAATTGAATGGACATGTAATCATATACCTATAATCCCTGCTAAAGGAGATTGAGTCTGGTGTTGTCTCTTGAACTCAAGAGTTCTGGGTTTCACAGGGTAAGACAGTTGGGTGCCCAAACCAAGTTCGACATTAATATATGTATGTGTCTGGTTGATAGTCTCGGGTATGGGATGGACCAGCCCAGGATGAAACAGAACAGGTCAAAATTTCTTTTTCTGATTAGAGTGAGATTGGACTCCTGAAAAACCCTTGAAATTCCAGCCTGGTTAAGATAGGGAGACTCAGTCTTTAATAACAAAATAATGAGAGAGATGGGGCAGCTGATCTTTAAAGTCTGTTCTAGCTCTAGTATTCTGTGCTATACGGTATCTATCCCAGTAGCAATCCTTCAGTAAAAGGAACCATAAGCCTTACCTGACCTCATCAAGAGAGTTAATAGGAAATGTGGAGAACTTTAAGAGATACGCAGAACATAGAGGACAATGTCTGGTCTTGACAAGATCAAAATGCACAGAGATGATTATAAAACTTCCTGAAGAAATTTCATTTAAGATAACTATGGAATGTAAAAAATATTTGTAAGTGTACCAGACAAGAGATACATTGGAACTACAATCAATCCTCAACTTTCATGGGGGTAATGTTCCAAGAAAACAGTGCAAAAGTCAAAAACTCAAATGTTATTATATTGAACTATGGGAAATAGGGGGGTTAGGTTCCTGTGACCACCAAAAACTGTAAACTTGCTGACATTATACTTTCCTACATATTATTCTTTTTTCTCATTTATATTTTTCCTTATTTACATATTAAAACAATTTTTTTAACATTTGAAAAAAATTTTGAGTTCTAAATTCTGTCTCCCTCCCCCCAAGACAGAAAGCAATCCCAAAATGTATATATGTGTACATTCCTTTACAACAAAACATTAATTTTGAAATATGCACTTTTTCTAACATAGTAACCTTGAAATTACCTATAAAGTGCAGGGGTGAGGAAAGGCAGTACTGAATGGGACAGGAAGAAAGGGATAGAGATAGCAGAGTAATTCCCAAGTTAAAAAAGAAAAAAGAACAACCTGTAATCTCTAATATCCCTTTTGGTTCTGTAGTCTCTTTTTGAAGTACAAAGAAAAAGAGACTAAGAAGATGTCCATCAATTAGGGAATGGATGAAAAAACTATGGCAAATGAATGTAACAAATTTGGTTTGGTTCTTGGATGAAAATCATATGCCTGGGGTGAGTTCCCCAGTCCCAGAATAAAATAACCACCATCTCATTTACCCCACAGACTTAGCTGCTTTTTCATTTTTTCAGTTCCCTCATACACACTTGACAGGTTACTTTAGCAGTTTCTGGAGAGTATTCATAAACAATTTTACAAATACTTTCATTTTTATGGATATAAATTTGCATGTATTCCTGTCTCTCATTTTTTCTCAACTGCATATAGTCACAAATGTGCATAGTTACCAATGTGAAAAGGAAAATGAGGTTACTAATAAAATCACACAAAGGTTTGAAGTCACAAAAGTTAAATAGTGAATATAGAGAACTGAATATATTAATAATGCTGAAAACATTATTTATACAAATATAGATCTAAATAACTGAAAAATATTCATTGCTCATGGATAGGCCAACTCAATACAAATGACAATACTATCTTTATACAAATATAGATCTAAATAACTGGAAAAATATTCATTGCTCATGAATAGGCCAACTCAACATAATAAAAATGCCAATGCTATCCATATTACTTTACTTATTCAGTGCCATGACAAGCAAACTATCAAAGGATTACTTTATGGAGTTAGAAAAATAATAACAAAATTCAACTGGAGGAACAAAAGACTAGGAATATCAAAGAATATCATAAAAATAATTGGAATGAAGATGGCCTAGCAATAACAGATCTCAAAGTATGTTATAAAGCAGTAATTTTCAAAATAATTTGGAAATAGTCAAGAAATAGAAAGTTTGATCAGTGACACAGATCTTTTTGATAAACAACATATATAAGCAAAAGAACATAATAGACTAGTCTTTGATCAATTCAAAAACTCACTACTAAAGTGAAAACTCACCATTTTATAAAAATAACTAGGAAAACGAGAAAGTAATCTAGAAGAAACTAAGGGTAAATTAGCATCTCACATCAAATGCTAAAGTAAACTCTAAACAAATACCTTATTGACTTAGACATAGAGGCTGCCATCATAAACAAAATAGAACAAAGAAATGCAATGTGGAAAAGTCATAAAACATTAATAATTAGAGAAATTGAATTTAAAACAATTCTGAGGTTCCATCTTATATCCATCAGATTGACAAAATTGACAAAAATAGAAAATGACAAATATTGGAGGGTTTGTAGAAAACCAGGAACGTTGACAAATCTTGGTGGAGTCATGAAATAATATAGTCACTCAGGAAGGAATTTGGAACTATAACCTAAAAGTTGCTTAACTGTATATACCCTTTGACCTAGTAATGCTAGATTATAACCCAAAGATATCAAAGAAAGAGGAAAAGGACTCATACAGAAACATACTTTTATGAGATTAAGAATATATTCATCAGTTAAGGAATGGTTGAACAAATCATGGCATATGAATATAATGGAATATTAATGTGCTGTACAAAATCATAAAGAGGATGATTTCAGAGAAATCTGGGAAGAATTATATGACCTTATATAGATGGTGAAACAAGTAGAACAAGAAAAATAATCATACAATAACAATGGTGCTCAAACAACTTTGAAAAATTTAAGAACTCTAATCAATGTAATAACCAATCATGATTTCAAATAGTCCATTATGAAACATGCTGACTCCTCCTGACTGATCATCATAAACTTGGGATGCAAGCTGAGACATAGTTTTTTGGACATAATCAATGTGGGAAATTTGTCTGGTTTGTGCAAATTTGTTACAAAGGTTTTATTTTTCTCCTTTTTTTCCAGTGGAGGAGTGAAGAAAGAGAAAATTAGATTTTTCTCCAGTGATAAAAATTAAACTTGAAACACTTTCTGGTACTGGCTTTTAGGTTCTTTCTCTGCTACCTCTCTCAACTTGGCAGGTTTTTCCCCAGAATTAATATTGGAAGTTTTTCCCTTAGAAACTAAGGATCAAATAGGTAGGTGATTAAAAAGAAAGCAGTCCTCAGATTTGGTCCTCTGTCACAGATCCTCTGTTCAGAAGAAAAGGGAAGAGTTAAGAGGGTAATGTTGAGAAAAAGCAATAACAATTTATGACAGAGGAAACCAATTCCCCCCATGTTAGTGCTGTTTACCCCCAGAGACTCCTGGATGCACCAGGTTTACCCAAGGATACAGATCCTCCTGAGGAACACACACAGGGGAACTCACCCAGGTAACCAGATCCCCTTGCCTCTTCCACAAATGTATATCACCAGCTCCTTTGCTCTCTTCTTCCAGTGTATGTAGTTATTGTAGTTACACATACATAATTTGCAGCCCATGGGGTACATCTGCTATAAATACCTAGACTTGTCATACAATGGAAAACGAACTTGAAATCAGAAGGCCTGGGTTCAAATTTTCCATAATTTTGTTGTTTGACTATAGGAAAATCCCTTCATCTCCCCAAGCCTCAATTTTCAAATCTAAAAAATGTGAAGAAAGTGTTTTTTTTAACTTTAAAATACAAAGAAATGAGAGTTATTATTCAAAGAGCTTTACAGTCTAGTTGAGAAAGAAGGATCATGAAAAGGTAGAAAGTCTTGCCCACTAGCATCTAAGTATATGTGTGTCAGACAGAATGTATGGTTAAAGTAGGTTCCTAATCAGTTCCTTTATGGGTACAACAGGGTACAGGCAGGGTCCACAGTGGACATGGACCCACAACTTTACATTTACTAGTCTGCAGGGTGATAAATCCACAGAAGGAGATGCTCTTTCCAGCACCAATTCATCATGTTTAATCTCATCTCCATGCTTGATAACTCAAGCCTCAGTCTTCCACTTTCTTCTGATTGGAGGAAGGGAGGGTGGCTTTCCTTTATAGAGAGCAGAAACTGAACTCACTCACTTCACTTTCTGACTGCTTCTACTCTTCCTAGTTTCAATGCCAAGGAACAAGATACTCCCTTGGACTCTCACTTTCCTGTCTCTTTTTTTTGTGGTCTTCTCCCATTAGATTATAAGCTCCTTGAGGGCAGGGATGATCTCTCTTTTCATTAATTATATCATCAGCACTTCACATAGTACCTGCACACAGTAGACTCTTGATAAATATTTATTGAATTAGATTGGGAAAGGACGAATGGAATAGGAATCAACCATTGCTAGGAGAGCTCAGATACTGGAGGAATAACTTCCACTTAGCTCAACCCAAGCTCAAAGAAGACTTCATGTAGGAGGGATGTGATCTGAGCCTAAAGGATGGATAGGATTGGAAGAAGCAAGGGACTGGAACAAGGGTGCTTTATTCCTCCAAAGTTGACCCAATCTGGAGTTAAGAGATAGTTTGTCAAAGTGGATAGAATACTGAACTTGGAGTCAGGAATGCCTAAATTCAATTTCAAATTTATGAGCTGTGTGAACCTGTTCAAGTCACTGAACTCTTCTCAGCCTTGGTTTCCTAATCGGTTCAATGGATTTAATATATCTCTCCCAGAGTTATTGTAAAAATGAAATCAGATATTCTTTGTGAAGGATTTTTAGAACTTTAAGACTCCAGATAAATAGTGGGTTTCTGTAAGCAACCTTTCCCTATCCTAGTGTTAGTGCTATGCCCTCCCTCTTTATCTACCTTGCAGATTTTCTCCATATTCTTGTTCATACCCTGTTTGCCCCTAATGGAATGGAAGCTCCTAATGAGTATGGATTGCTTCATTTTTTGAACTTGTATATCTTGTACTTGGTATAGTGGCTGGTGTATGGAATTTTAGCAAATGTTTATTGATTGCTAGATTAGCATTCAATATTAATAATGGTACTGATTAATAATAAACAATAATATTTTTAGGGCAGCTATGTGGCACAGTGGTTAGAATATCAGGTCTGAAGTAAGAAAGATGTCTTCTGAGTTCAAATCAGACAATTCTGAGCTGTGTGACCCTGAGCAAGTCACTTAACCCAGTTTGCCTCAATTTCATCATCTGTAAAATGAGCTGGAGAAGGAATGGCAAACCACTTCAATATCTTCACTGAGGAAACACCAAATGGGGTCATGAAGAGTTAGACATGACTGAAATGACTGAACAGTAAATTATAACATTATAATATCCAGAAGGAGAATTCCCATTATCCTATGCCTTAGTCAGAACAGATCTGGAATGTTGTGTTTAGTTCTATGTGCCACAATTTAGGAAGAATATGACAAAGTGGAGAACATACAGAGGACAGCTATCAGGGCATTGACAGTATCAGATACTATTTCACTGAAGGATCTGTTGAAGTAATTGGAGCTGTTTCACTGGAGAAGAATAAAACTAGGGATGGGATGGGAGGGATAGAATCTGACATATATGGAAGGGACAATAAAATCATTCCTGAATCAGGGGTTGAGACTGATTTAAATCACACACACACACACACACACAAATACACATTAAGTAGATGGCAAGTGAATTACAAGTTCTCAAATTAATGCTGGTTGATTATTAAAAACCTATACAATAACTAGATCAGGATCAGAGGTCTAGAATCAAGATCTTACAATAATAAGAATTGACTCTTTTTTAAATGTCTTTAAATGTCTTTAAAAAAAATAACATCATAGTTTTTTCCAGTATCCTTTCCGTTACCCCTTCCAGAAAGCCACCCCATAGGACAAGTAGTATTTTTAAGACAAAAAGAAAAAAAGATTAAGGAGAAATCATTACAATCAAAGTTAGAAAACTTGGATAATATCCAACACCTATGAGCTACTCACCTCTACAAAGGAGAGAGTTGGGGGAGTCCTCTCATATTCTTCATTGCAGGCATGCTTAATCTTTACAGTTTTGCTACATTTACTTTTTTCTTTTCTTTTTTTCTTTTTTCTTTTTTTTAATTTTTATTAAAGATATTATTTGAGTTCTACAGTTTTCCCCCAATCCCACTTCCCTCCCCCACCCCCACCCCACAGATAGCACTCCGTCAGTCTATACCTTGCCTCCATGTTGTACCTCGATCCAAACTGGGTGTGATGAGAAAGAAATCATATCCTTAAAGAGAACAGAATTCTCAGAGGTAACCAGATCCAACCATAAGACATCTGGGTTTTTTTTTCCCGAATTAAAGGGAATAGTCCTTGTACTTTGTTCAAACTCCACAGCTCCTTATCTGGATACAGATGGTACTCTCCTTTGCAGACAGCCAAAAATTGTTCCCAATTGTTGTGCTGATGGAATGAGCAAGTCCTTCAAGGTTGAATATCACTCCCATATTGCTGTTAGGGTATACAGTGTTTTTTCTGGTTCTGTTCATCTCACTCAGCATCAGTTCATGCAAATCCCTCCAGGTTTCCCTGAAATCCCGTCCCTCCTGATTTCTAATAGAATAATAGTATTCCATGACATACATATACCACAGTTTGCTAAACCATTCCCCAATTGAAGGACATTTACTGGATTTCCAATTCTTTGCCACCACAAACAGGGTTGCTATAAATATTTTTGTACAAATAATGTTTTTACCCTTTTTCCTCATCTCTTCAGGGTATAGACCCAGTAGTGGTATTGCTGGGTCAAAGGGTATGCACATTTTTGTTGCCCTTTGGGCATAGTTCCAAATAGCTCTCCAGAAGGGTTGGATGAGTTCACAGCTCCACCAACAGTGTAATAGTGTCCCAGATTTCCTACATCCCTTCCAACAATGATCATTATCCTTCCTGGTCATACTGGCCAATCTGAGAGGTGTGAGGTGGTACCTCAGTGAAGCTTTAATTTGCATTTCTCTAATAATTAATGATTTAGAGTATTTTTTCATATGGCTATGGATTGCTTTGATCTCCTCATCTGTAAATTGCCTTTGCATATCCTTTGACCATTTGTCAATTGGGGAATGGCTTTTTGTTTTAAAAATATGACTCAGTTCTCTGTATATTTTAGAAATGAGTCTTTTGTCAGAATCATTAGTTGTAAAGATTGTTTCCCAATTTACTACTTTTCTTTTGATTTTGATTACATTGGTTTTACCTGTGCAAAAACTTTTTAATTTAATGTAATCGAAATCATCTAATTGGTTTTTAGTGATGTTCTCCAACTCTTCCTTAGTCATAAACTGTTCCCCTTTCCATAGATCTGACAGGTAGACTAGTCCTTGATCTTCTAATTTGCTTATAGTATTGTTTTTTATGTCTATGTCCTGTAACCATTTGGATCTTATCTTGGTAAAGGGTGTGAGGTGTTGGTCTAATCTAACTGTCTTCCATACTAATTTCCAATTATCCCAGCAGTTTTTATCAAAGAGGGAGTTTTTATCCCAGTGGCCTAACTCTTTGGGTTTATCAAACAGCAGACTACTATAATCCTCTCCTGCTTTTACACCTAGTCTATTCCACTGCTCCACCACTCTATTTCTTAGCCAATACCAAACAGTTTTGATGACTGATGCTTAATTTTAGATCAGGTAGTGCTAAGCCACCTTCGTTTGCATTTTTTTTTTTCATTAAGCTCCTAGCAATTCTTGACTTTTTATTTCTCCATATGAATTTACTTACAATTTTTTCTAGCTCATTAAAGTAATTTTTTGGAATTTTGATTGGTAGGGCACTAAACAGATAGCTTAGTTTTGGTAGAATTGTCATTTTTATTATATTAGCTCTACCTAT
This sequence comes from Macrotis lagotis, assembly GCF_037893015.1. NCBI lineage: Eukaryota > Metazoa > Chordata > Mammalia > Peramelemorphia > Peramelidae > Macrotis > Macrotis lagotis. Next base: position 262,432,650 of record NC_133658.1, on the reverse strand, counting down.
CCATGAGCAGTTGATATTTGCCCAGTTATTTAAATCTGATTTAATTTGTGTGAGAAGTGTTTTATAATTGTTTTCAAAAAGATTCTGAGTCTGTCTTGGCAAATAGACTCCCAAGTATTTTACACTGTCTGAGGTTACTTTGAATGGAATTTCTCTTTCTAGCTCTTCCTGGTGTTTCTTGCTAGTCATATATAGAAAAGTTGAGGATTTATGGGGGTTTATTTTATAACCTGCAACTTTGCTAAAATTGCTAATTGTTTCCAGTAGTTTTTTAGATGATTTCTTGGGATTCTCTAGGTAGAGCATCATGTCATCTGCGAATAGTGAGAGTTTTGTCTCTTCCTTCCCAATTCTAATTCCTTTAATTTCTTTTTCTTCTCTAATTGCTGATGCTAACATTTCTAATACAATATTGAATAGTAGTGGTGATAATGGGCACCCTTGTTTAACCCCTGATCTTATTGGGAATGCCTCTAGCCTCTCCCCATTGAGTATAATGCTTGTTGATGGTTTCAGATAGATACTGCTCATTATTTTAAGGAACAGTCCATTTATTCCTACACTCTCTAGTGTTTTTAATAGGAATGGATGCTGTATTTTGTTAAAAGATTTTTCAGCATCTATTGATATGATCATATGGTTTCTGATAGGTTTGTTATTGATATAATTGAGTATACTAACAGTTTTCCTAATATTGAACCAACCCTGCATTCCTGGAATAAATCCTACTTGATCATAATGTATTATCCTAGTGATGACTTGTTGTAGTCATTTTGCTAAGATTTTATTTAGGATTTTTGCATCTATATTCATGAGGGAAATAGGTCTATAATTTTCTTTCTCTGTTTTAACTCTTCCTGTTTTAGGTAGCGGTACCATATTGGTTTCATAGAAAGAGTTAGGCAGAGTTCCATCTTTCCCTATTTTTCCAAAGAGTTTATATAGGATTGGAACCAATTGTTCCTTAAATGTTTGGTAGAATTCACTTGTGAATCCATCAGGCCCTAGAGATTTTTTTTTAGGGAGTTCACTAATGGCTTGTTGAATTTCTTTTTCTGAGATAGGGTTGTTCAGGTATTTAATCTCTTCTTTGTTTAACCTGGGCAACTTATATTTTTGTAAATATTCATCCATTTCACTTAGATTATCAAATTTATTGGCATAAAGTTGGGCAAAATAATTTCAAATTATTACTTTAATTTCCTCCTCATTGGTGGTAGGTTCACCTTTTTCATTTATAATACTAGCAATTTGGTTTTCTTCTTTCTTTTTTTTAATCAAATTGACCAGAGGTTTATCAATTTTATTGGTTTTTTCATAATACCAACTTTTGGTTTTATTTATTAATTCAATAGTTTTTTTTGCTTTCAATTTTATTAATTTCTCCTTTGATTTTTAAAATTTCTAATTTGGTATTTGATTGGGGATTTTTGATTTGTTCTTTCTCTAATTTTTTTTAGTTGCATGTTTAGTTCATTGATTTCCTCTTTCTCCAATTTATTCATATAAGCATTTAGAGCTATAATATATCCCCTGAGAGTTGCTTTGAATGAATCCCATAGGTTTTGGTATGTTGTTTCATTATTATCATTATCTAGGATAAAATGGTTAATTCTTTCTATAATTTGTTTTTTGGTCCACTCATTTTTTAAGATGAGGTTATTCAGTTTCCAATTTGCTCTGGGTCTATATCTCCTTGGCCCAGTATTGCATATGACTTTTATTGCATTGTGATCTGAGAAAGATGTATTCACTATTTCTGCCTTTCTGCAGTTGATCATTAGGTTTTTATGTCCTAGTACATGGTCAATTTTTGTATAAGTTCCATGTACTGCAGAGAAAAAGGTATATTCCTTCCTATCCCCAGCTACATTTACTTTTGATTCATGTATGTGGTTATTCTTTCCATTTCCATTGCTATAGACATCGTACTTAGTGTTTTCTTGACATTTACATAGTTTTGGTCTTTGTGAATAAGGACAAACATCAATCACTAAGGACAACACAAAACTTTACATAAATTATTGTGTTTGATCCTCATAACAATTCTATGACAATTCTTACTAAAGGTCTAATTACCACATAGATTTGTCTATGCAATTAGGTCCTCCAAGCTACTTTTCATTGTTCAAAAAGTGTCTGGCTAAAGGATAACCTTGGAATGGCAGGAAAGTCACAGAATAACTGAATGTCAGAGCTAGAAGGAACCTCAGAATATAGGATGTTGAAGATAAAAGAGTATCTTGTTTTTTGGAGCTGAAACTAGGCAGAACAGTAGATACACAGTGGAGGGTCCACTATGGGAATGTAGCCTTGTCATTCCTTGTACCCAAGAGAGATATCCAGGGTCCATCTTTTACTAAAGAGGAAACTAAAATTGAGAAAGGTTATTTTTCCCCTAAGGTTTTCCTTATAAGTTGTAGCACAGACAAGTCTAAAACACAAGACCCTTGACTCCCAAGCTAAGAGGAAGCTCAAACATTGCTATGAAACCCCTGTTTCATAGAGAGGGGGGAAAGGATGGTCTGAAGCTGTGGTATCAAATCAGATAGAAATAGGGATACTATGCATCCATAAGCATCCCTGTATGCTGCATATTTTTTAAATAAAAGAAAGATTTTATTTATTTTGAATTTTACAATTTTCCCCCCATTCTTGCTTCCCTCCCCCCACCTCCCACAGAAGGCCGTCTGTTAGTCTTTACATTGTTTCCATGGTATATGTTGATCTAAGTTGAATGTGATGAGAGAGAAATCATATCCTTAAGGAAGAAAAATAAAGTATAAGAGATAGCAAAATTACATAATAAGATAAGGTTTTTTTTTTTAAATTAAAGGTAATAGTCTTTAGTCTTTGTTCAAACTCCACAATTCTTTCTCTGGATACACATGGTATTCTCCATTACAGATATCCCAAAATTGTGCCTGATTGTCACACTAATGGAATGAGCAAGTCCATCAAGGTTGCTCATCACCTCCATGTTGCTGTTAGGATGTACATTGTTCTTCTGGTTCTGCTCATCTTGCTCAGCATCAGTTCATGCAAATCCTTCCAGGCTTCACTGAGTTCCTGGTTTCTAATAGAACAACAGTATTCCATGACATACATATACCACAGTTTGTCAAGCCATTCCCCAACTGAAGGATATTCACTTAATCTCCAATTCTTTGCCACCACAAACAGGACTGCTATTAATATTTTTTGTACAAGTGATGTTTTTACCCTTTTTCATAACCTCTTCAGGGTATAGGCTCAGTAGTGGTATTGCTGGATCAAAGGGTATGCACCTTCTTGCTGCCCTTTGGGCATAATTCCAAATTGCTCTCCAGAAAGGTTGGATGAGTTCACAGCTCCACCAACAATGTATAAGTGTCCCAGATTTCCCATATCCCTTCCAACATTGAGCATTATCCTTTCTGGTCACATTGGCCAGTCTGAGAGGTGTGAGGTGGTACCTCAAAGATGCTTTAATTTGCATTTCTCTAATAAGCAGTGATTTAGAGCAATTTTTCATATGACTATGTAATGCTTTGATTTCCTCATCTGTAAATTGCCTTTGCATATCCTTTGACCATTTGTCAATTGGCTAATGGCTTGATTTTTTGAAAATTGGACTCAGTTCTCTGTATATTTTAGAAATGAGACCTTTATCAGAAATACTAGCTGTAAAAATTGTTTCCCAATTTACTACATTTCTTTTGATCTTGGTTACAGTAGTTTTGTCTGTGGCAAAAGTTTTTAATTTAATGTAATCAAAATTGTCTAGTTTGTTTTTAATGATGTTGTCCATCTCTTCTTTGGTCATAAACTGCTTCCCTTTCTTCCTTGATCTTCTAGTTTGCTTATAATATTGTTTTTATGTCTAAATCCTGTATCCATTTTGATCTTATCTTGGTATAGGGTGTGAGGTGTTAGTCTATTCCAAGTTTCTACCATACTAACTTCCAATTTTCCCAACAGATTTTATCTGAGAGTTTTTATCCAAATAGCTGAACTCTTTGGGTTTATCAAACAGCAGCTCACTATAATCATTTCCTGCTATTGCACATAGTCTACTCCACTGATTCACCACACTATTTCTTAGCCAATACCAGACAGTTTTGATAACTGATGCTTTATAATATAATTTTAGATCTGGTAGGGCTAAGCCACCTTCTTTTGCGCTTTTTTATTAAATCCCTGGAAATTCTATACTTTTTATTTCTCCATATGAATTTACTTACAATTTTTTCTAACTCATAAAAGTAAGTTTTTGGAATTTTGATTGGTAGGGAACTAAACAAGTAGTTTAATTTGGGTAGAATTATTTTTATTATATTAACTTGACCTATCCATGAGCAGTTGATGTCTGCCCAGTTATTTAAATCTGATTTTATTTGTGTGAGAAGTATTTTGTAATTGTTTTCAAAAATTTTCTGAGTCTGCCTTGGCAGGTAGACTCCCAGGTATTTTATATTGTCTAAGGTTACTTTGAATGGGATTTCTCTTTCTAGCTCTTTCTACTGCATCTTGCTAGTCATAATAGAAATGTTGAGGATTTTTGAGAGTTTGTTTCATATCCTGCAACTTCGCTAAAGTTGCTAATTATTCCTAGTAGTTTTTTAGATGATTTTTTTGGGATTCTCTAGGTATACCATCATCTTCAAAGAGTGAGAGTTTTGGCTCTTCCTTTCCAATTTTAATTCCTTCAATTTCTTTTTCTTCTCTTGGTGCTGAAGCTAACATCTCTAATACAATATTGAATAGTGGTGGTGATAATGGGAATCATTGTTTCACCCCAATCTTATTGGGAATGCTTCTAACCTGTACCTATTGCATATAATGCTTGTTGCTGCGTATTATCTTAAAAAACAAAGGGCGACTAGGTGGCACAGTGTATCCACTGTGTATCCAGAGCACTGGCCCTGGAGTCAGGAGTACCTAGTTCAAATTCGACCTCAGACAATAATTACCTAGCTGTGTGGCCTTGGGCAAGCCACTTAACCCCATCTGCCTTACAAAAAAAAAAAAAAAAAGATATATTGATATTATCTCTGGAGGACTCCTCAGAACTCTTAGTTCACAAGGAGAGAAGGCGAGGGAAGGGGAAAGGAGGAAAAGAATGGGAAAGGAAAGTAAGAGAATGGAAAGAAAGGGGGGGCAGCTAAGTGGAGCAGTGGATAAAGCATCAGCTCTGGAGTCAGGAGTACCTGAGTTCAAATGCGGTCTCAGACACTTAGTAATTACCTATCCGTGTGGCCTTGGGCAAGCCACTTAACCCCATTGCCTTGAAAAGTCTAAAAAAAGAAAGAAAGAAAGAAAGAAAGAAAGAAAGAAAGAAAGAAAGAAAGAAAGAAAGGGAAGATGTACACAGGAAAGAAAAGGAGGGAGACCATCCAAAAAAATTTAAGGAAACTCAGAGACAGAGGATAACATATTTGACAATAAAACTGCATTTGCTCTTAGTGATAAAAAATTTTTCTTTTTAAAAAAGGAAATCAAGAAAATATTCATTCATATATTACTATACAAATATAATACTGTGCCCAACTATTAAGTAAATAGTAATAGCAGCTCAAATTTAGCTTTAAGTTTTGCTGTTCTATTTGACATATGAAGAAATGGAAAATCTGATGTGACATGCCCATAATCACAGTTATAAAGTATCAAAGTCTAGTGTGGGAGAGGAAGGGGCTGGGAAGAGGGGGTGGAGGAGAAAGAAGAAAAAGAAGAAAGAATAAACAATTTAAAAAAGGGGAAGGAAGGAAGGAAGGAAGGAAGGAAGGAAGGAAGGAAGGAAGGAAGGAAGGAAGGAAGGAAGGAAGGAAAGAAGGAAGGAGGGAAGGAAGGAGGGAAGAGAAGGAAGGGAAACCAAGGGATACACTTGAATATGGACAAATCAACAGATGTTGCTTGATTCTAAGGCTGTTTTCACTAATCCCTGCTGCCTCTTAGATTCAATATTGCTAATCAGTCAGTTAAAAAAGGCAGATGGCAAAACTGATGAAGATTTAGATCTGTTGCATGAAGGAGTTTCTTTTCTTCTGCTAACATTATATACTCTTAAATTCCTGAACCTCAACACCACACACACACACACACACACACACACACATATATGTGTATGTATATATATATATATATATATATATATATGGAGAGAGAGAGAGAGAGAGAGAGAGAGAGAGAAAGGTATTGAGGACTTCTCTATAGACCTTCTAGAACAATACTTGCCCAGACCACAGTCCTCACGAAACATGAACAAGTCCATGCTCATGAACACAGGATAATAATCATACAATCAAAGAACTAGAGCTAGAAAGGACCTTACAGATCTCTAGATTGAGGAATTAACACACTATAACTTAAGAGTCAAATTTGTCCAATGTTGGCCCACTAGCTAAGAATTTTTTTTTTTACTATTTTAGGTAAAATGAAACTATTTTAAAATGAAAAAAAAATTCATCTTTTTAACTTCACAAAAAGTGGAGGGAGGGTATAACTGTAGTTTGCTGACCCCTGATTCTAATTTTACAGCTGAGGAAACTGAGGCCTAGAAATTTATACAGGATTATATACATAGTAACAAAAGAAAGTTTGAACTGAGGTCCTCTGAATCCAAATTCAGTGCTCACTGTCTCTTTCATCTTGTCCCCAAAAAAAGTATAGCTATGTATATCTATTCCACCAACTCCGAGATTTTTCTCTTAAACCACCTATAGCATATTTAAAACCTCATTCTGGCCTCTTGAAAACCATGACTTTCTTCACAACTGCCATGAGGCATATCTATTAATTAGCCTGGAGACCTTACCATTTCTGGGTTTGGTCATTTAATTGTTTTCCTAAATTTACTAGGCAGGTTCAATTGCATATATTGTCATTCTTCATTGACTTTCCTGCATATTCTGATCACAGTTTTATTAAAAAGTTTGTGAGTTCTTTTCCAGAGGTGAATACATTTTTATGTATGTGCATGCTTGAGAGACAATGGAATGGGGATGTTTAACCTGGAGAAGAAAAGATTTAGGAGCAACTGACAAGTGTGTCAGCTCCTAGAACCACTGTCATTTAGAGTCAAAGTCAAACTTGTCCAACTGCTGGACGATTAGCTAAGAAAGTACAATTAAATTTATGCTGCTTAGTTCCCAAAGACCATACTAGCAGCAGGAGGTTGAAATTGTAAAGAGATAGGGAATTTGGGGCAGCTAAGTGGTGCAGTGAATAGAGCATAAGCCCTGGAGTCAGGAGGACCTGAGTCAAATCCGACCTCAGACACTTAATAATTATCTAGCTGTGTGGCCTTGGGCAAGCCACTTAATTCCCATTTTCCTTGCAAAAACCTTAAAAAAGAGAGAAAAAAGAAAAAATAATAATTGCGTAGCTGAGTGACCTTGGGAAAGTCACTTAATTCCATTGCCATAAATAAAATTTAAAAAAAAGATAGGGAATTCAAAGTAAGGGAAAAACAGAGCAATCTCAAAATAGAATAGGCTGGGTTTGGACTCCCCAGATTTCCTTGCTTCTGGAATTCTTCAAACTAAGTCTGGATGACTTTTTGATAGGGAGGTAGAAGAAGGGAATATCTATATAGGTGCAAGCTAATCTAGATCTTCTCTCAAGTCCCTTTCAAATCAGATTCTGAGATATTTTGTCTGTTCCTCCCAAAAGATGCAGAGGGATAGAGTAAGAAGCCATATTTCTCCAAAAAAAGAACAGCCCCAAAGTTCCAAATTCCCAAAACAAAACTTCAGACCTCATTAGAAGCAGGGAGAGCAGTGTGCCTATGACTGAAAGACAGTTGTGTTCTTTTGTGGGAATCAATCATCCTCTAATTTGTCATCAATATGAATTATGACAGTCTTCCACAAAAGGACAGAACATCTGCGTCCCATTTCACTGGCAATGGTTTCACCATGAGATCTTTGGCCTCTGACCAAAACTGACTGGTTAGATTTGAGGGCTTAAAACAGACTCATAGAACATGAAAGCTAGAAGAGGCCTTGATAATCTGCTACTCAAACTCCCTAATTTTACAGAAAAAGGAAATTAAATCTGAGGGAGAGAGAGGTTTTTTTTATCCAGAGATATACAGCTAGATGGGTCAAAGCTGGGCCTAGAACTCAAGTCTCCTGAGACCATTACCAAAATGGGTGTTGATTTACTGAGTTATCTTCAACTTCTATGCTCTAGTCTTTTAGGCATTACATCTTTCCACTGTCTACATTTTTCTCTTGTAGAGAGAAAGAAAATCAGATAAACAATTTTAGCACTTTTAAAAGTTTTTACTTAAAAAAGATAGTTGCTCCAACATCCATTAATTATTTGATTGCAGACTGATCATTTCTTCTCCCTGAGTCTGTTTCCTTATCAGTAAAATGGAGATAGTGACTGAAACCATTTAGTTTAACCACCTCATTTTACAGGTGAGGAAACTGAGGCCAAGATTAAGTTACTTGCTTAAGGTCACACATAGTATGGAATTCAAAATCAGCTTTTCTGACTCCAAATCCATTGTTTTTTCCATTGTGCCTCAGGGTGTGCTGGTAAATGTTTAACTATCAGTTCTGTGGGAAAAGAAACTATAACACACTTTCAATTTTAATATGCATTTTTTAATATTTTCTCTATAACTTTCTTAAATCTAGAGTCCAGACAGTCAACAAAACAACAAATCAAGCCCTGATCTGTAATTTTTTATTTTTTTTTTAATTTTTTGCAAGGCAATGGGGTTAAGTAGCTTGCCCAAGGCCATACAGCTAGGTAATTATGAAGTGTCTGAAGCTGGATTTGAACTCAGGTACTCCTGACTCCAGGACTGGTGCCCTATCCACTGTACAATCTAGCCACCCCAGATCTGTAACTTTTGCTGGTGTCCCAGGTGTAATGTCCACCAAGAAAATTTACCAGTCAGCTCTCTCTGAAGCTGGTATATGAGCTAGCACATTGACTATGAGATGAGTATTATTATATGTGTTATAGAAATGTTAGCTAATAGTATTTTAAGGAAAATTTGGTTTTCCTATTGCATTTTATATGCTAAAAAGCAATTTCCATTGCTGGAAGGGTATTTTGTTGCAGTGGAAAGAGCCCTAGTCATAACTGTGTTATTAGCCAAGATTCCTTGGCTTCCTTCAGAATTCAGTTCAGATAGATTCCACCTTCCATAGGAAATTGTCCATAGGAAGTTAACCTCCTAAAAGGATCTTCCCTTTACTGAGCTATGTGATGTTCTATCCCTGAAGTAGATTGTGAGCTCTTTGAGGGCACAGATTTCATTTTTGTCCTTGTGGTCCAATGATGCACCACAGCATCCTTGATAATTATTTGTTGGATCAGATATCATTGGGTGGGACTTTCAGTAAACCACTTGACCTCCTCCATTCTCCTATTCACTTCTGAAAGATGTCTATAATAATAATACATGTCTTACCTATCTCTCACAGATTAGTTGTGGACAATCCAATAAGAAGTTGTATGCCAAGCTCATTGTAACCATAAATGGCTGCACAGTTTTCATTATTTTATCTCAGGAAGGGAACCACAGGGATGCAAAAACAGGACAAAGTCAAAGAGTTGACACCAGGAGAGAACATTCTTATTCAAGCATAAATACTTTGTGTAATAGCAATGGGAGTGCTGAGGACAACCAGGCAGGAAATTGCTTTGCCTATAAATGTTCTCATGCTCTGCATATGCTCCAGAGTATAGGTTTCTTTTAAAGGCACTTGTGGGCCCTCCTAGGAAAGTAGATGATTTTGCAAAACAGTTATTCTAGTGAGGGTTATTTCCAGGATCCAGAAAAACAGGAAGGAAAAACATGGCACAATTGCAAGCCCATACAGGTACATACAATACATATACTCATATGCACACACATATGAGTGTATGAGTGTGTACAGTCATGGATATCATGAATTTTTGCTCTCTGGTTTCCTTATCACCTCATCCCCTGAACCTGGAAGCAGGTTTAGGGTCAGCCTTCTCCTTTGGACTTCCACAACTTGAGGTTACATGTGGACAGAGCACCCTTTTCAACCTGCATGAGAATCTCAGATTCCTAGATTTATAAAAGGTCAGAACATGAAGAGACTTTAGAAAATAGGATGTCAGAGCTAAAATGGAATGTAGAATGTCAGAGTTGGAACAAAGCAGAGTAGAACAGGGTGAGGCATCCCAAGATCTAGTCCAGTCCCATTTTTAATGTTTGACTTGATTCAAATCAACAAGCATTTTTGAAGCACTTATTATGTGTTATCAGTATTCAATGATCTTTTATAAAATGCCAACCATATCCCAGGCACTGTGATAGGATCTTGAGATGGAAAGAAAAAACAAAAAGAAACAGTCCCTGGTGTCAAGGAGCACGTCCATGCATTTATTAAGGGTCTGCTTTGTGCTGAGAGCTGGGAATACAAAAAAATGGAGAAGACTGTCCCTGGTCTCAGGGGGCTTACAGTCTAAAAGGGGAAACAACATGAAATTAACAAAGTACAAACAAAGCAAATCAAATTGGAAATAATCAATATAGGAAAAGCCCTAGAATGAAAATGAATGAGGAATGACTGAAGTAAGCCAGGGAAGCCAGAGAAAGTGCTCAGGATCAAGAGATGGAGAATTCTGTCCCCAGGGATGGTCAGGAGACCAAAAGTAGAACATTGTGGGGTGGAGTGGGGGGGTTTGGAGGGGGAGAGGGGGGGATGGGGGAGAGGGTATAGGGAAGGACAAAGAGGAGGTGGGGAGAGCGTAAGATGTAAGAAAACTAGAAAGGGAAGAGGGGAACCAGGTTAAAATGAGCTTAGAATGCCAAGCAAATAATTTTACATTTGATCCTAGAGAGAATAGGGAATCACTGGAGTTTACTGAATAATTAATGTGACAATGTGGGGTGACATGGTCAAATCTATACTTGAGGGAGACCAATTTGATAGCCGAATGGAGGATGAACTGGGGTGGGGAGAGACTTGAGGCAGGCAGGCCAACCAGCTAGTTATTGCAAAAGTCAGGTCTGAGGTGATAAGGACCTTGTACATGGTGATGGCAGTATCAGAGAAGAGATCAGGGAGTGAAATGTTACAAAGGCAAAATTAAGACTTGTTATAAAAGTAAAATCAACAAGTCTTATTGGATTGGAGTTGGGGAGGGGTGATAGAGTGTAAGGAGTCTAGGATGATACCTAAGTTTTAAGTAGGTGACCAGGAAGATTGTGGTGCCCTCTGTAATATAAAAGATAGGATGAGGTAAAAGATAATGAATTTCCATTTAGACCATAGAATGAGATGAGGATCAGAGCAGGAAAGGGGCATCCCTACTCTCATGGCACAACATACATAGGCTTCTGTATCTCAACATTGTTCATTTATTAGCTATAGACAAAATGGCATTGAGAGTCAGGAGATCTGAATTCAATTGACTGTTGACCAAAGGCAAGTCAAAGACTACCACGGCTTCTTCTGAACTTCAGCTTTCCCATTTGTAAAATGGCTAATACAAGTCCTACTTACCTTGAAGAACTGTTGCAAGACAAGAGCTTGGTGAGCCTGAGAGGGCAATTGACATTGAGCTAGAATATTTTAATTGTGGACAGACTTAAGTATCAGGTTCAGAAATCAGTACCAGGGAGACATTGATAAATTTGAGATTGGTGAGTCTGTTAGGTCAGTTAGGTCAGTGCAGGCAATGGGCTAGAGTCTGGAAACCAAGGGCATGTAGGAAGTAATTCCAAAAGTCCAGGCAAACGTGTGGAGCAGGTTATTAAGTGGCTGACCTGTCTGGAAGACACCCCTTTTCCTGAATCCCAGAAACTCAGCCAGGCTACCCTGTCTGGGACTGTTGTTTTTTTCTTTTTCACACCTCACACTGAGTTTTAAGCTCATTACCGGCAGATGGCTAGAAGTCCTCAGGGACCCACCCATGGATGTAATTGATTTGTCATGTCCTCTGTGAACTGAATGACTTGTTTCTTCCAGAGCTTTCTGAAATCCATTTTTATTATTGAGGAACGATGTGCTAGGGGATGATGCTTATTCCCCAATGTATACAAAGCAGTCCATGCCATATACCCCTTGGATGGGTATCCCAATCAGATTTTTAATTAAATGTTTAAAATGATACAAAGACCTTTAAAAAAAGTGAAGAGGCCCAAATTAGATTTCTAATTGTTTTAACATTAAAATGTGGTACAGCCTGCACCAGGCATACTGGTTACCTAGGAAACATTGGCCATGTATTAGCGGCACAAAATCTAAAATAAAAGATTTGCAAAAGTGAAGCCACAGGACTTAGCTGATGCTGTAACTTGTCATTATGAAAATGGGAGGCTCTAGGGAACAAGGAGGTTTCTTTTCTCCTTTCCCTGTTTTTTATTCTTTTTTTGCTAGCTTGCCAAATCTAATCATTTTACAAGTGGCCAATATCATGTCATTTAAAAGGAATTAAAAGAGGACAGAGAATAAGCAGAGTCCTGTAGAAACCTTGGTGAGCTCTGACATATTTCTACCCAGGTTTGTAACCTTAGAGCTCCCAAGTCTTCTTGCTACTTCCATGTCTCTCATTTCCATCCCCTCCTCCACCCACAGGATGATCACCCTAATTCATGTTCTCAGAGCTTCTTACTTGGACTGCTGCCATAGCTTCTTAATTGGTCCTCCAGTCTTCAGTTTCTTTTCTCTGCTGTCCATTCTCTGCAGAGCTGCCAAATGGACATTCCTAAAGTAAAGATCTGAGTGTAACACTCCCCAGCTCAAAGAAAGAAATGACAGTGGCTCCCTACTCTCTCAAGGATAAAATACATTTTCTGTTTGTCATTAAAAGTCCTTCACAACCTGGCTACCTTTGGAAGCTTAATGTGCCTTATTCCCCTCCACATCAGCCAAACTGGCCTATTTAATATTCACTGCAGATTACATCTTTTCATAGACTGTCTTCCCATTCCTGAAATTCCCTTCCTTGTCAGCTCTACCAACTTAGAATACCTCACTTCCTTTCAACTCAGCTCCGAAGTCATCTACATGAGGCATTTCAAAATTCTCCAGGTTGCTAGGGCCTCCCTTCTCCACCTCCTCTAAATATTACTTTGTCTAGCATTCTGCACTGAGTCCTTTTAGGTTAAAAAAAAAAGATCAACTCTTCCTAGCTGAAATAAGATGGAAGCACAGGAACTACTCACAGTTCAATTCCACTCTTGATGATCATGGCACTTTGATCCACTTTGTTTCCAACCTGGGCTAGTTTGCCCCTCTATGAAAACCTAGTACCCATAATATCTCATAAATTTTGATCTCATGCCCTCTATCTCAGCCTCCCCAGAAGCCAAAATGCCTATAAGAACTACCACAATCAACTTGTTTTTTTTTTAAATGAAGTCTCTCTCTTTTAAAAAAATATTTATTTAAGGCAAAGGGGGTTAAGTAACTTGGCCAAGGTTACACAACTAGGCAATTATTAAGTGTCTGAGGTAGAATTTGAACTCAGGCCCTCCTGACTTCCAGAGCCAGTGCTCTATCCACTGTGCCACTTAGCTGGCCCCACAATCAACTTCTGCATTATTGTTGTTTAGTCATTTCAGTCATGACTGACCATTGTGATCCCATTTGGAGTTTTTATGTCAAAGATACTGGAATGGTCTGCCATTTTTCTTCTCCAGTTCATTTTACAGATGAGGAAACTGAAGCAAACAGGGTTAAATGACTTATGGGGTCACAGCTAGTCAGTGAGGCTGGATTTGAATTCAGGCCTAGTGCTCTATCCACTGAGCAACCTCTTTCCTTTGAATAAATATTGTACTTGTCTATCCACCCCTGTAGTCAAATGGAAGCTCCTCAAGGAAAGGAATTATTTGGCATTTTTCCCCTTGGAATCCTTGATAGGTACTTAATAAATGCTTGCTTGCTGAATGATTGAATGAATGAAGAAATGAATGAATGAATACTGATGGCCAGTTCTCCAAAACAAGAAGCATTTATTGAGGGATTTAGGCTAAGACAGGGAGGCTTTGTGGCAAAATGTAAAGCTTGCTGGACTTGGAGTCAGACTTTGGATGCTCTTTTATTATGGATGTCATTTATTAACAGTATTAGTTTTTTTAAAATCACTTTCCCTCTCTGGGCCTCAGTTTCCTCAGGGGTGAAACAAGGAGGTTAATTCAGATGATCTCTCAGGACATTTCCATTTCTGATATTCATTATGATAGCATTCAATGAGCAATTTATCATGTGAAAATGAACTGCTATATTATTAATATGGAAATATGCTTAACACAGTTATACATATAAACCTATATCAGATTACTTGCTGTCAGGAGGAGGGGTGAGGGAAGGAGAAAAATGTAGATCATACCCAAAAAAATGAATGCTGAAAAATATCTTTGCAAGTATTTGGAAAATAAATACATTTATTTTAAAAAAGAAAATTTGCTATTTTATTTAACTTTGTATCTCCTCCAGAGTCCTATAATAATAATAATAATAATAATAATAATAATAATAATAATAATAATAACAATAACAGCAAATAGCTCATTTATTTAACATGTTAAGGTCTAAATAATATCTATTGAATTAATTGACAGATGGGAGTTGAGTCCTGAAGTCTGGTCCTGTTTATGCCACTAACTAGGTAAGTACCTCGGGTGAGTCTTCAACTGGTCTAGGGCTCAATTTTCTCAGTTGTTGGGTAAGAACACAATAGTTCCTTATATTTATTTACCTTTTACAATTTGAAAAATAGCTTTACCACCCTGTGAGTTAGGGTGGGGTAAAATTAGTACCCCAAACTTGATGAGGAGGAAACTGCATCTCAAATGGCAAATACCTTATAGTCAGCTATGATGCACTGAAATATGTTTCTTCTTTCCTTCCCCACTGAACTTCCTTATCATCCAATAACCACTGAAGATATGCAGGTTTTACCATCTTCAAGGCACTTTAGCAGACACTTCATTCAATCTCCACAAAATCCTGTTTAATATTAAATGATACAAGATATTATAAGGCACCTGGGAACCTGAGAGGATGAATAATAAATGTCAATAATTAATATCAACATTTTCTGTCCTGCCAACTTCACAGAGCTGTTGGGAGAATGGAATGATGTAATGCATGTGACAGCACTTTGAACAGTATGAAATGATATCAAGTTAGAGATGGTTGGACTTGGACTTAGGAAGACATGGGTTTGAATCCCCCTTGAGGCATTTTCCAGCTGAGTGACTCTGAGCAAGTAACTTCCCTTCTCTGGTCTTCTGTGTTGTCATCCATAAAACAAGGGAGTTGAATTCCACAGGCTCTAAGGTCCCTCCCATCTCTAAGACCATGATCCTATGAAATCTCCTTTTTATCAGCACACACCCAATTTCACCTCATCAAAGTATTTTCCCTTCCCAAACTTCCTAGTATTAAGAGTTGGAATCTCCCATCAAGTCTAGCCCCTTAAAGTTTATAGATCAGGAAGCTGGGGTCCAGAGAAAGTTAATGACTTGCCCAGTATCAGAGTTAGAGATTAAACCCATGTCTTCTAACTTCAAATCCAGTGATCTTTCATCTAGCATAAGGACATGAAAATAATAAGATGAGAAAATGTAATGAAAATCTTCAAATGCTATGTTACCATAAGATAGTATTGTTTATTTGAATTCAGACTGAGAGGCCACTTAAGGGGAAAAACCAGACCAGGCAGTGAGTGGAGAAGTCCTAAGTGTGGTGTGGCCATAGAAGAGGCAGAAACTAGGTCTGAATCAGTGACCTTGGCTTTCCTCCTTATGTGCCATAACCTATCCCCCATCTCTCCAAAAAAACCCCAAACCCAAAACCTTCCCCTTCAGCAATTCTAGAAAAAGGTTTATTTTCTAATCTAACCACATTACAAAGGACTCCAAAGCAACACAAGATACTGCATATATTGTAGGCTTGAAGTCATGGTCCATTAAAAGCCAAGACAGGGGCTGACTCTCCCAACCAAGGGCAGCAGCTTTAGCAGCCCAGGGACCTTTGCCCTCTGCCTGCCTTACACCTGAGATGTCACCAAATGGGTGAGAGAGCAAAGGTTCTATTGGTGTGGAGTGTTGGTGCTTCCCCAGGTCCAGGCAGGGCAGTTGGTAAGGAGGCAGGGGCATGTGACAACTAAACCCCAGATCTTCTACTTTGAAAGTAAAGAGATGAAGTCTCAGGTTGATGGAGGAGGTTCTAGTTCAGTTCCTGCCCACAAAATTCTTTCCAGTTGTCTGGATGGAGTGACAGTAGCTCAGATATACACATATAGCCTCACATATGTGTGTGCATGTATGTAATGATATTTGTCCTTTGTTCTCAAAGAAGACCATGACTTCAGGGAGGTGATGCAATGACAAGCAAGTGAATTGGGATTTGAGTAAAGGGGTCATTGACCTCATTTCATCCTTCGGAGTCATCTGGGTCCAGGGACCTGAAATGAATCAGGGCAACTGGAGATGGTCCTGGATTCGAGGCAGTCAGGGCTAAGTGACTTGCCCAAGGTCACACAGCTAGTGTCAAATGTCTAAGGTAACATTTGAACTCAGGTCCTCCTGACTCCAGGGCTAGTTCTCTATACATTGCACCAGGAAGCAACTTGGCTAAACTCTCTCCAACATCCTTAAACCTTAACCCTCCAAACAACTTTCAATAGTACCTCAAATCAAATCTTGGAGTGGCAGAGCTAACAAAAGAAGGAAGTGAGACATTTTTTCAGCCCAAGTCAATTTAGGAGGTGGGCAGGTAGGGTTTGTGGCACCAGGGTGGGGGACAGACTAGAGGAGTTGCTCAGTCAGGCCTCTGTCTGGGTTCCTGCTTTACCACTATTGCTTCAGCCTGAATGGCCCATGCACCAAGTCCAAGATCAGGCACTTGGGAACTCCGACCCCCATAGACCCTGTCGAAATGTCCATACTAACAGGACATTATGAGAGCTACTGACAAAAGCGAGCCCTCCGGCTTGACTTCGTGGAAGAAGTTTGGAGAAAAGCCTCTGATGAGAAATTGGGGAAACTGAAAGCTCTGTGTGATTCTGAGGAACACAACTGGCTCATGGTCTGGAACCAAGCAGAGAATGACCAGCTGCAGGTGCTGAGGATCTCCAGGCTTCAGCCGCAAGAGCAGTACCAGGAGCAGAGCCAGGCACAGGAGATAAAGAAGGCACTGGACATGGAAGCCTTTATCAGAGAGGAGAGAGAGGTTCTCCAGTTGCAGGAAGACGTGAAAACATCCATTATCCAGGATAACTTAGAGAAGATTGAAGCTTCCCTCACCAATCCTTGAAACTATAATTAGGCCCTTACCAAGGTGGGCCACAGAATTTGACCACCTGGAGGGCTGGAGCTCTCCTTCACCCTACCACCCATTCCAGGCTCTATCTGTCCTCATTGCTCCTTATGGATAAATAAGGAATAAGTAGGTATAGTTTTCTCTCTGTGTAAAAAAAAAAAAGATTAACACCAGCAGCAGACTCTAGAAGAAGCTGTAGCAGTCACAGCTTCGGGGGCTTTCAGCTGGGATGGGGGGCTGGACAACTGGAGATTATAGAGCAAGGTCCCCTGCCAGCATGAAGACCCAACCAAATCTGTTCTTGAATCATACCACTTGGTGGGAAGTACCAGAAACTTGCAAAGCTTGAGGACTAACTCTGAAAACAGGAGCACCAAATAAACAATTCAAACTAGGGACAATGCCCCCTTCGGTCCAAGAGTAGACTCCAACTTTAACATTAGGTTAAAAGTCAAGAAATAGACTGGGAAAATGAACAAAGAACAACAACAAAAAAAACCTGATCATAAAAATCTAATTTTGTTAAAGGAAGATCAAGGCAAAAACTTAAACGACATTGATGTCAAGACAAATACAACAAAACCTTAAAGAAAAATGTGAATTAGTCATAAGGTTAAAAATTCCTAGAAGGAGTTTTAAAAATCAAACAAGAGGGGATTAGTGGGAAGGAGGAGGGGGAGAGAGAGGGGAGAGAGAGTGAGACAGACAGAAAAACAGACAGAGAGACAGAGAGAGAGAAGGAAGTGGAGGAGGAGAAACAAGAAGCAGAAAAAGAAGCAGCAGCAGCAACAATAGAAGAAGGAGAAGGAGGAGGAAGAAAAGAAGAAGAAGAAGAAGAAGAAGAAGAAGAAGAAGAAGAAGAAGAAGAAGAAGGATGATGAGAAAAATAGAATAAGAAGGAAATATACAATTAGTAATCATAACTGTAAATGTGAATGGAATGAACTCACCCATAAAACAGAAGTAGATAGAAGAATGGATAAGAAACCAGAATCCAACAGTATATTGTTTATAAGAAACATATCTGAAACAGAAAGACACATACAAAGAAAAAAATAAGAGGCTGGAGAAGAATCTATTCTGCTTCAGTTGAAGTAGAAGAAGTCAAGGGTAGTAATCATGATCTCAGAGAAACTAAAAACAAAACTAGACCTAATTAAAAGATATAGGCAAGGAAATTTTATTCTCCAAAGAGGTACTATAGACAATGAAGTAATATCACTATTTAAATGAATTGCAGGTGGAAATGGACAGGAAAAAGGATACTAATAGTGAACCTAAACTTTCTCCTCTCATAACTGGATAAATCTAAAGATAAGTAAGAAAGAAGTTAAGGAAATGAATAGAATTTGAGGAAAGTAAAATAAGATAGATCTCTGGAGAAAACTGACTGATAATCAAAAGGAATATATTTGTTTCTTAGCTGTTCGTGGAACCTTCACAAAAATTGCTCATGTATTAGAGAATAAAAACCTCACAAACAAATGCAGAAAAATAGAAATATTAAATCCATCCTTTCTAAACTATAAAATTTCATTTAATAAAAGGTCATGGAAACAGATAAAAATTAATTAGAAAATAAAATAATGTTAAAGAATGATTGGATCAAATAATAAATCTTAGAAACAATCAATAATTTCATCAAAGAGAATAACAAGACAACTTTGTAAAATTCATTGGGTGCAGCAAAAGTAGTACTTAGGGAAAAATTTAAATTTCTACAGGGCGGCTAGGTGGTACAGTGAATAGAGCACTGGCCCTGGAGTCAGGAGTACCTGAGTTCAAATCCAGCCTCAGACACTTAATAATTACCTAGCTGTATGGCCTTGGCAAGCCACTTAACCCCACTGCCTTGCAAAACAAAAATAAATTTCTAAATACTTAAACAATAAAATGGGGAGAGAGCAGATCAATGAATTGGATATACAATTTAAAAAATAGAAAATGAACAAATTAAAAATCCCAATTAAAATTAAAAATGGTAATTCAGAAAATCAAAGGAGAGATCGATAAAATTGAAAACAAAAAGTCCATTGAACTAATAATAAAAGTCAAATGTGGTTTTATGAAAATAAAATAAGACAAATAAACATGGTTAATTTAATTTTTTTTAAAAAAAGAAAGACAAATTGCCAATATTAAAAATGAAAAAAGTGAATGCATCAGCAATCAAAATGAAATTAAAATAATTATTAGGAGCTACTTTCCCTAATGATATATCAACAAATGTGTCAATCTAAGTAAAAGGGAGGAAGAGTTATCAAAACATAAATTGACCAAATTAACATAAGAGGAACTAGAATACCTAAATAACTGTTAGTTAGGGAAAAAATGGAGCAAGCCATTAATGAGCTTGCTAAGAACATTCCCAGGACCAGATGGATTAACAACCATTTTGAAAAATAGGCAAATTTCTTTTAAGACACAAATAAAATGATGATACCTAAACTAGGAAGAGCCAAAACAGAGAAAGCAAATTACAAGTCAATTTCCCTAATGAATATTGATTCATATTAATATAAATTAAACATTCTAAATTTAAAAAAATTAAATAAATTTAAATAAATTATTTAAAAATTAAAAGTTTTAAAAATTAAATTTAAAATTTAAATAAATTAAAGAAGGCATAAAATAAATTTTAATAAAAAAATTATAAATAAAATATTAGAAAAGCAAGTACAGTAAGTTATTGCTAGAATAATATACTATGATTACTAGAATCATATACAAGGTGGGATTTATACCAGGAATACAGGGATGGTTCCATATTAGTAAAATAATTAGCATAAATTGACAATATTATTAACAAAACTAACAGAAATAATATGATTATCTCAATGGATGCTGAAAAAGTTTTGACAAAATACAGTACCCATTCCTTCTAAAAGCACTAGAGGATATAGGATTAAATGGAGTTTTCCTTAAAATGGTAAGCAGTCTCTATCTAAAATCATAAACAATTATATATAATAGAGAAATAATAGCAGCATTTCCAATGAGATCAGGGGTGAAGCATGGACACCTATTAACAATATTGTTCAATATTGTACTATAAATGTTAGCTTCAACAATAAAAGAAGAAAAATAAATTGAAGAAATTAGAATAGGCAATGAGGAAACAAAATTCTCACTCTTTGCAGATGATAGGATAGTATATTTACAGAATTCTAGAAAAACAACTGAAAAGCTGCTTGAAACAATTACCAACTTTAGCAAAGTATTAAGATATAAAATAAACTTACATAAATCATCAGCATTTCTATATACTACCAACAAAGTCCAACAAGAGATAGAAAGAGAAATTCTATTTAAAGTAACTGTGGATGGGGGCAGCTAGGTGGCGTCAGGAGGACCTGAGTTCAAATACAACTTCAGACATTTAATAGTTACCTAGCTGTGTGACCTTAAGCAAATCATTAACTCTATTGCCTTGAAAAATAAAATAATATGAAATACTTAGGAATCTTACTACCAAGATAAACACAGAAACTATATGAACACAATTACAAAATACTTTTTACACAAATAAAATCAAATCTAAAAAATTGGAAAAATTGCTCAAAGGTGGGTCAAGCTAATATAATAAAAATGGTAATTCTACCTAAATTAAGTTATTTATTCAATGTCATACTAATCAAACTACCAAAAATTATTTTATAGAGCTAGAAAAAATAGTAACAAAATTCATTTGGAGGATCAAAAGTTCAAAAATTTCAAGGGAATTAATGAAAAAAAATTACAAAGGAAGGTAGCCTAGCCATACCAGATCTAAAACTATATTGTAAAGTGGCAGTCATAAAAGCTATCTGGTACTGGCTCAGAAAGAAATAGACAAGTGGATCAGTGGAATAAAGATACAAAATAAATAGTAATAAATGACTATAGTTGTCTGCTGTTTGATAAACCCCAAACCTCCAACAGTTCGCTGACAAAAACTGCTGAGAAAACTGGAAAACAATATGGCAGAAACTAAACATAGACCAATGTCTCCCACCCAATACAAAGATAAGGTCAAAATGGGTAGAGGATTTAGACATAAAGTGTGATGCCATAAGCCTATTAGGAGAACAAGGAATAATCTGTCAGATCTATGGAGAGGGGAGGAGTTTTTGACCAAACAAGGTAAAGAATATTATAAATTGCAAAATGGGTAATTTTGACTACATTGAATTAAAAAGTTTTTGTTCAAATAAAACCAATGCAACCAAGATTACAAGTAATGCAGATATCCGGGAAACAATTTTCATAATAAGTGTTTCTGATAAAGGACACATTTCTAAAATAGAGAACTGAGTCAAATTTATAAAAATACAAGTTATTCTCCAATTGATACATAGTCAAAGGATATGAACAGGCTGTTTTCAAATGAAAACAATTAAAGTTATCTATAGTCATATAAAAAAATGCTCTAAATCATTACTGACTAGACAAAGGCAAATTTAAACAACTCTGAAGTACCATCTCATACCTATCAGATTGACTAACATGACAAAAAAGGAAAATGATCAATGTTGGAGAGGATATGGGAAAATTGAGACACTGATCAATGTTGGAGTTGTGAGCTGATCTAACCATTCTGGAGAACACTTTGGAACTATGTTCAAAGGGCAATAAAACTATGATACCCTTTGATCCAACAATACTTTTTTTTTTTTAGTTTTAGTTTTTGCAAGGCAAATGGGGTTAAGTGGCTTGCCCAAGGCCACACAGCTAGGTAATTATTAAGTGTCTGAGGCAGGATTTGAACTTAGGTACTCCTGACTCCCAGGCCAGTGCTCTATCCACTGCACCACTTAACAATATTTCTATTAGAGATTATAAAAAAAGGGTAAAAGACCCACATGTATAAAAATATTTATGGCAACTCTTTTTGTAATGCCAAATGGTTGGAAATTGAGAGGATGCCCATCAGTTGGGGATCAACTGAAAAATGGTGGTATACAAATGTGATAGGGCACTATTGTTCTATAATAAATCAAGAGCTCGTTGACTTCAGAAAAGCCTAGAAAGATTTGCATGAACTGATACTGAATGAAGTGAGCAGAACCAGTAGAAATTGTACACATTAACAACACTGGGAGATGAATAACCATAATGGACTCAGCTCCTCTCAGTAATTCAATGATCAAGGATAATTCTAAAAGACTTTTGATGGAAAATACCATCCATTTGTAGAGAAAAAACCATGGAGTCTGAATGTAGATCAAAGCATACTACTATACTCACTTTTAAAAATTTCTTTAATGCTTTTTTCTTTCTTATGTGTTTTACCCTTTTAGTTCTAATTCTTCTATCACACCATGACTAATAGAAATATGTTAAACATGACTGTACATGAACAAACTGTGTCAGATTGCTTGCCGCTATGGGGAGAGGGGAGGAAAGTGAAGATTTTAGAAAAATATGGAACTCAAAAAGTTTACAATAAGATGAATGTTGAAAACTAACTTTTCATGTAATTGGAAAAAATAAAATCATAACATTAAAAAAAGAAAAAGAGGCAAATATTTTTTATGACACAAATAATCTGTTGATCCCTAAATCAGGAAGAACTTAAAACAGAGAAAGAAAATTACAGACCAAATTCCCTAATTATTATTGATCCAGAAAATTAAATGAATAAAATTCTAGCAAGGAGCTTGCAATAACACATCACAAAGATCATATATTAAGACCAGATGGGATTTATACCAGGAATGCAGGACTGATTTAATATTAGGAAAATATCAGTATAATTGACCATATCAATAACAAGAACAACAGAAATCATATACTTATCTCAGAAAATGCAGGAAAAGCTTTTTTCTTTTTTTCAAAATACTTATTCCTTTTAAAAATTATAAGTAGCTTATATCTACATTACTTTTAATGGGGGATAAGCTAGAAAACTTTCCAATAAGATCTGAGGTGAAACAAAGATGTCTATTATCTGCAATATTATTTAAAGTTATACTAGAAATGCTAGCTATAGCAGTTAGACAAGAAAAAAATCGAAGGAATTAGAATAGGCAATGAGGAAAACAAAACTATCATTCTTTGCAAATGATATGGTGGTATACTTAGATAATCTTAGAGAATAAACCAGCAATTAACAATGAACATTTATCAAAGTTCTTAATGTAATAATAAATCCACATAAATCAGCAGGAAGATATAGAAAGAGAAATTCCATTTAAAATAAAGCAAACAATGTAAACTACTTGGAAGTATACCCAGGAATGATATGCCCTCAATTACAAAACACTTCATACAAATAAGGACAAATCTAAATAACTGCAAAAATATTTATTACTCATAGGAAGACTGAGTCAATATAATAAAAAAGCAATTTCACTAAATTAATTTACTTAGTGTCCTACTAATCAAACTATCAAAATTTTTATAGAGCTAGAAAAATAATAATAAAATTCATCTAGAAAAACAAAATGTCAAGAATATCATGGGAATCAATAAGGAAAATCTAAAGGAAGGTAGTCTAAGTGGTACCATTTTTCAAACTGTATTACAAAATGGTAATTATCAAAACAATGCCCTAAGAAATAAATTGTAGTGGATCAGTGGAATAAATTAGGTACATAATAAGGAGTAGTAAAGCATTTGATAAATCTAAAATTCTAAGTTTTGGGGACAAACACTGACCATTTGACAAAAATTCCTGGAGAAAACTAGACTACATATAGACCAGCATCTCACTCCATATACTAAAACAAGGTCAAAATGGGTACATTATTAATTATACATAAAACAAATTAGGGGAGAAAGGAATAGTTTGCCTATCAGATCTATGAATATGGGAAGAATTTTTTACTAAAGAGGTGAAGAATCACAGGAAGTAAAATGGATAAATTTGATTTCATGAAATTAAAAAGGCTTTGCACAAACAAAACCAATACAGTCAGGATTATCAGCAAAACAAAACACTGGAGAAATTTTTTTTACAGCAAGTTTCTTGGATAAAGGGTTCATTTCTCAAATACATAGAAAGCTGAGTCAAATTTATTTTTTTATGTTTTACTTTTCCAAATACATGTTATGAAAGTTTTTTAAACATTCATCCATATGCCTATGTATATTTCTAAGTTACAAAATTTCCTTCCACACTCCCTTCCCATTCCCCTTCCCTCAGCAGCAAACAGTCAGGTGAATATAGTACTTATATATTTGTGTTAAGCACAAATGTTGTGTTTACAGGTTAGTCATTTTTGGTGTGAGGAATTAGGATTAAGGGAAAGAAATACATAAGATTTTTTTTTAAAAAAGTGAATGTAGTGTTCCTCAGATTCTGAAGGAATTTTTTTTGGTTTAGTTTTGTTTTTCTTCCTCTGGATGGGGATTGCATTGCCCATTGCTGGTCTAATACAAGTATCCTAGCTCTCTGAACTGCTGAGAGGAGCTGCATCCATCAAAGTTGATCATTTCACAATGTTAAAGTTAATGTGTACATTGTTCTCTTGGTTCTGCTCCCTTCACTCAGCATCACTTCATGTTACTCATTCCATACTCTCTAATCAGGCCAATTATGGTTTCTTATAGAACAATAGTATTTCATAGTATTCATGTTCTACAACTTGTTCAGTCACTCCCCAATTGATGGGCAGTCCCTCAATTTCTAATATTTGCCTCTACAAAAAGAGCTGCTATGAATATTTTGGAAAATGTAGGACCTTTTTTTTTTATAATTTCTTCTGGGTATAGGCCTAGAATTGGAATTGCTGGGTCAAAGGGCATGAACAATTTTATTGCTCTCTGGGCATAGTATTATATTGCTCTCCAGAAAGGCTGGATTACATCATAATTTCACCAGCAATGAATACATCAATGTCCCAATCTTCCCACAACCTCTCCACATTTTCCCTTTGCCATTTTAGGCAATTTGATAGGTGTGAGGTGATACTTCAGAGTTGTTTTAATTTGCATTTCTTTAATCAATAATGATTTGGAGCATTTTTTCATGTGATTATAGCTTTAATTTCTTTATTTGAAAACTGTCTTTTTCTATATCCTTTGACCATTTATCAATTGTTGAATGACTTGCAACCTTATAAATTTGATGCAGTTCTCTGTATATTTTAGAAATGAGACCTTCATCAGAACTCCCAGTTGTGAAGATTGTTTCCCAGTTTTCTTCTTTCCTTTTAATTTTGGCAGCATTGATTTTATTAGTGCAATCTCTTTTTAATTTAGTAAGGTCATAATCATTCATCTTGCAGTTTATAATGTACTCTATTTCTTCTTGTTTGATCACAAATTTGTCCCTTTTCCATAGATCAGATAGATAGGGTATTTCTTAGTCTTTAGTTTATCTACGGTGTTGCCCTTTATGTCTAAATCCTGTACCCATTTTGGCCTTATTTTGGTATAGTGTATAGCTGAATCAAATTTATAAAAAAAAATGAGTCATTCCCCAATTGATAAATGGCTAAAGATAGGTCTAGAGAGTTTACAGAAGAAATCAAAGTTCTTCAATGGTTATATTTTTAAAATGTTTGAAATTACCCTTGATTAGAGAAATTCAACTTAAAATAACTCTGACGTACCAACTGATACCCTAGCAAATATAACAGTGAAAGAAAATGACAACTGGGAGGGATCGATTGCACTGTTTTTACTGTTGTGAACTGATCTAAACATTCTGAGAACAATTTATAGCCTTAAGAGCTATAAAACTGTGTATACCTTTTGACCTAGCAATACAATTCCTGGGTCTGTATCCCAAAGAGATCAAAGGAAAAGGACCTATATGAACAAAAATATTTATAACACCTCTTTTTTGTGGTGGCAAAGATTTGGAATTGAGGGGATGTTCATCAACTGGAGAATAGCTGAATAAGTTGTACTACATGATTGTGAGAAAATACTATTGCGGTATAAGCAATGAAAAACAAGATGTTTCAGAAAAAACAGGGAAGACTTAATGAACTGATGCAAAGTGAAATGAGCAGAATCAGGAGAACATTTTACACAGTGACAGCAATATTGTTCAATAATCAGTTATGAATGACTTCGCTTTTTCTGGTCAAATAATGATCCTAGACAATTATGATGAACTTGAGATTAAAAAAAAGTCATCTACCTCCAGAGAAAGAACTAATGGAGTCTGAATGCAGAGTGAAGCATTATTTTTTCACTTTACTTTTCTTGCTTTTTTTTTTTTGCAAAATGGCTAAGATGAAAATATATTTTTGTATGAGCTCACATATATAATTGATATCACATTTCTTGCCTACTCATTGGAAGGGAGAGAAGCGGGAAGGAGGGAGAGAATTCAGAATTCAAAATTTTTTAAAAGAATGTTAAAAATAAATACTGAATTTGAGGCAGGGGGAAAATATGACCTGTGGGGATAAATTTTCTCATTTGTAAAATTAAGTGCTTGATGGAGGAAGATGGTCTCTATAGTCTCATCCCTAAATCTTATAATCCTAAATACAAAATGTCTTCTGCTAGGTTCCTACTTAGCTGAATGAAATGTAGAAGCAGAGATGGGTTTTTTTAATGAGGTAAAGAGAATTTATTAACCCAACTCTTATCTATAAAATTCTAATTGGTCATCTCAAATTATCCAGATGGTTGTATGGATTTTTGAGATTGAATTTCAGGTAATTCTGATCTTGGTTTTGCAGCATGAAGAGTGATCTTCTTTTCCAAAGATCAACAATTTGGTCTTTTCCAGCTTCTTGAATAGACTTGGGGGTGGGGAGGAGAAAGGATTTTTTTATTAGTCAATTTCCTCACTATTGACAAATTGTGGGGAAAAAAATCTAAGGTTTTAGCAAGCTACAAGTTCAATAGATGACCACAGTGAACTATGACTTTTTAAGAAAAAAAAAGAGTTTAGGGTGGTAAATCTAACATCCCTCTGAGGTGTTCCAAAAACTCACATTCAATGGTGATCACAGGCTGAGTCCCCATAAGGGTGCTGTTCCTTCCTGGTTATGGGGTACCCTGGAGAGCTGCACTCCTAACATTATAATTAATAAACCTCCATCAGTGAGTTTCTCCTTTTTGTTTAACGTTACTAGTCCGTCAGAAGACAGAATTAGTTCAAAGCAAAGCCATTTAATGAAATAACCCTATTATGAAAAATAATAACATAATTTCCTCCCATACGTTAGGGGCACATTTTCCCCACAATTACACATTAAATTAGTATGAAAAGTAGGCATGCATCAGGATAGCATGTTAGGGATCAGATACCCACATGTAGGGAACACCTATTTCACACACACACACACACATACACACACACACACACACACACACACACTGCTTGCCAGGCTGTCCATGTCTTCTGGTGATGTCATTGTGCTGTTCTCACTAGATCTGTGTCTCAAGCAGGCACTACATCACATCTCTGCTTTCTTCTCACTAAGATGCTACCTTTTTGCCATTTAGGGTGATTTCTATCTGTTGCAATTTTATAGATCAGGAGCTAAGCTTTAATTTTTTATTGAGAAAGACAAGCCTCCACACACTTCAGCTGTGTGACAGAGGTCTGTTAGAAACTAAACTCCTGGAATACAGAACAGTTAGTTCATTTGCATTTTTGAATTAATTTCTGCTAGAATGATCTAACACCCTTTCTCAAGACTCTATCTGATTCAGGGTTAGAAAGTCCTTTCTTGATTATCAACTTATTTTTACATTCCAACCATTTCTCAGGGGATGTTATTCCAAAACTCTTTAAAAGGTTGATTAGATGGATCTAAGGAACCTTAACTTCTTTCTTCCCTTAAAGTCCTCCAGGACAGAGGAAAAGTTAAAATGAGAACTTAGGAATTCTGATGTTTACTTACTGAATTTCTCCATTATATCTTTGGCCCTGATCAGGTTTTCAAATCACTTTGGAACTTGGCACAGTGCCCTACACTCAGCAGGTTATCAATAGACTATGTATGCACTGCTCAAAATCTATGATTGTTCCCCAATGTCTAATAAACATTCCCATAATAAAACTCCAACTTGGCGGTCATATGTTGTCATGAAGAAAGCACTGCATTTGTTATCAGAAACTTTTACATACTGGTCCTTTGTGAATTCCCTTGGATGGTCAGTATTTTCTCCCATATATAAAACAAGCCCATTGGATTGAATGATCTGCAAGTTCTATGATTCTTGTATAACATTACTCTTCTCTACTTATGCTATACATGCTCCAGTTAGAGAACTGATGAACCCTAGAACATACCCTGCATTTCATACTAATTCCCTAAGTTGGCAAAGGCATCTCTTTTCCAATCTCTGTTTGCAGATACCTTTCCCATTCCTTAAAGGCACAGTTCACAGAATCACAAGTCCTCCTAGTTGAATATGATTTCAGAAGTTATCTAGTCTAATCTGACCTTGTGTAGAAATTACCTTTAGGATTTTGAATAAGTAGGGGCTAGAAGACCTCTAAGAGGTGGTTCATTCTACATTAAAGCAATTTCATTTGTGAAAAAGTTTTTCCTTACATTAAAATCTGCTTCTATGTAGAGCAGTCCTTCCAGTGTTAGACCATCAGGGAGTAAAAGGAAAAGTAAGAGGGGAGTAAGTTATGAAAAGCTTTGAATGTCAAACTGAATTTTGATTTTGAGTCTGGAGGTGTTCGAATGTCAAACTGAATTTTGTTTTTGAGTCTGGAGGTGATAGGAAGTTATTGGAATTTGTTAAGTAGAGGGATAACATATGGTCAGACTTTCACCCTAGGAAAATTGTTTTGGTGGCACATGTGAGGATTGATTGGAATGAGAGTCAACCAATAGATCACTTCAATCATCCAGGCCCAAGGTGATGAGGCCTGCACCAGAAAAGTGCCTTCCAGAGGACAGAAGGGGGGCATATTCAAGAGTCCTTGCATTGGTGGAATGGATAGGTCTTGGTCACAGATTGGATATGGGGGTGACAGTAAGGGGTTAAGGATGGCACCTAGGTAATAAGCCTAAGGCACTTGGAGGAGATCATTGCCATCTGCAGTAATAGAAGTTTGGAGAAGGGAAGGGTTTAGGGGAAATGATAATGAGTTCAGTTTTGGACATGTTTGTCTTTAGTAGTCATAATTAGCTCAAAGCAAAGGCATTACTGAGATGGCATCTTAAGAGAAAAAGTGACAAAACATCCCCTTCCCTCTATAATATAAACACATGAGGGAGAAGAGGAGGCACACTGAATATACCAAAAGAGGGAAGTACTCATGTAAGGCAAATGTGTGAACAGCAGCTCCTTCTTCCAGCACCACAGGGCTTCAACAGCCTTTCTCTTCTCACCCATGCTCATCTCTGCTGGGCCCCTGGGCTGTTCCTCTCTCTACAGGGTCTGGCTGTCTTGACTGGGGGAGATCATACTCCTCTGAGCTATCTTCTGCCTCAATGCACTGGGCCTGCTCCAGCTAGGTTATCTTACTGGGGGACTAGCTCCACTGTAAAATGCCGCGGGCAAAAGGGGTGGGAGGAGTGAGCAGCAGAAATAACCCTTCCCCAGGCCACCCCAAGGCGTGAGGATCTACTGCTGAAGAGTGGGTTCTTCCATAAGTCTTCTTAGTTGATGGGACTAAACTCCTTAAGAGTTTTCTACTGCCTCAACTCCCATCTTAGGGAGCACATCTTGCTTGTTTTAAAAGAACATTAAGGACATGGCTGATCCTTGACCATCTAATGATTAATTGCTTTCTAATTCCACCAAGAACTTTTTCCACAACTAATAAAAGAGTGACAAAATATAAGCCCTTCCCTTCTTTACATTTCCTTTTGACCATCAACATTTCATTGCCTCGGTTACCAGCTCCTTATCTAATGTGATTATATCAACCTGATTAGAGGAGATAGGGTCAATTCACTGTGGGTGTCCTAATCAATTTGTAGGTGTCCCGGTCAACTCCCTACCTCCTAATTCCTCCTAATGCAATTCTCTGGAGCCAAGCAGAAGAAATTTAATCTCTTTCCAAAGGACAAGTATGGTGCCCTTTCACCCACAGGTTAAAAGTTTAGGAGAAAAGGAGACTTTAGAGATTCATCATCGCTGGCGTTTCCATAGCTTTAAGGTTTACAGACCACTCGAGGCACACCATCGCTTGATGTGATGCTCTGAGGGATCCTAACACCCTTCCGAGATCTGGAGTGGTGTTAGTACCCATTTACAGAGGAGGAAACTGAGGCTCCTCCAGGCTAGGGGTCTTGCCGGTGGTGAGAGGCGGAGTGAAGCCCAGCTCCCCCGTTCCTCCGACAAACGCGCGGTGCGATCTCGGGGTGCTTCAGCTCCGCGCTCATGCTGAGGGGGCGCTGAGCCCCAGGACGCCGGGCCGCCTGGCCTGGGCACGGCCGCGGGGGGTCCCGGGCACGCGGTCCCAGCTCGGGTCCTTGCATTCCGCCCCCGGGACCCCACCGCGGTGGGATGCTGCCTGTGCGCCCGCATGCCCTCCTCTGGCTAGCGGCGTCTGGTCCCTCCTGGCAGGGCTCCCACACAGTGGGCATTTTAATAGGGAGCGAGTTGTGGGTCTGATGAATGAGCGGCGAGGCTGGGGCGGGGGCTCGGGGTGCGGCCTCGCCTCGGAGGGGCAGGCCGGGCAGTGAGAGGGCTGTGCTGGGCGCCCGGAGACGCCGCAGGCCGGCCGCCCGGGGACGAACTCAGCCTGGATGTCGGGACCCCGCGGCCGCCCGAGCTGCCCGGCTCGGCCCGGCCCGCCCCGCCGAGCGGCGCAGGATGCTGCGCCCGCCTCGCGCGCGCCGGCCCCCGGCCCCGCGTCCCCGCCATCTGTCTCGGCCCAGCTGGAGACGGCAACAAGGAGGGCTCTGTGCCTTTAACGCGTCTGGCGGCAGGCGCAGGAGACGCCGTCAGGGCCCGGGTGAGAGCCCCGGGTCAGGCCGAGGTGAGCCCCCTTCCTCGGCGGCCCTAATTGCCGGGTAATGAATTGTCTGGGGCTCCAGACAACAACGCCCGCCGGCTCCGCCCTCCCGCCACCACGTGGATTTAAAACCCACATGGAGCGCAGAACTCCTGCCCCCTCTGATGCCATTGGCTCCGCCAGCAGACACCGGCAACCAATCAAATGTGCTTCTTCTGAAATTTTAACTTAGGATTGGTCGGCCGGGCATGTCACTTAAAGTTGTAGTCGCAGGGGCGGGGGTGCTGCCTATGACGTAACACGTGTCTGGAACGCCCCCCCTTCCCCTGGGGATGGTGGCGGGGGTTGGTCTAGACACTTTTAAAGGGGCCGACTTGATTTATTGGCGAAGCTTAGCAATGATGAAGCAGCAGCTTCAAGGACGTGTTTTAAAATTCATTTCCAAAGGACCTTTAAGTGGCTGTGGCGTAGTGCCATCATGCAGCAGCCGCTGCCGCTCAGCGAGGGAGGAAAGCAAAGCCACGCGAGGCAGGATGAGGAAGCCATTCCGCTCCGGTCTGCGAGGCGCAGGCTTGGGCCATCTCGGCGCGCGTAGGAAAGAAGGGCATCCACCGACGGCCGGGGGTTCTCGAGAAGCCCCGCGGGCCAGCAGCCGTGGGGCCGGAGCAGCCCCGTGTGCGGCCCGAGGCGCGGCCCCGCCGCTCTGAGCCCCGGGGCGGCGACACCTGCACACGCAGCAGCTCCGCCCCGAACCCCCAGGCTGGCCTTCCAGCCCGCCCCGAGCACATGCTGGCGGGCTGACCCCAGGCACGGCCCTTAAAGCTTGCCAAGCCGGGGCAGCCCGCGTCCTGGAGTGCCCCGCGTCCCTGGAGGCGCTGCGGCGGCTGCTCCCGCGGTGCCCCCCGCTCGGCCCCGCAGCCTACATGCACACATACAGCTTACATGTACACATACACAGACGTGAAACGCGCGTGTGCAAATATATGTTATATGTGTGGGTATATAGTATGTTAATGTATATGTATATATATATATAGGGGGGTATATATATAGTGTGTATATATTATGTGTATGTATATTTTGTGTGTATACATACATAAAACATATAAATGTATACATACACATATATAAAATATGTGTGTGTATATATAGTGTGTGTATATATAAAATATGTGTGTGTATATATATTATGTGTGGGGGCTATATACATTGTGTATACAAATATGTGTGTATATATATATTATGTGTATGTGTATATATCTATTTTTTAAAAAATTAAGTCCTTTTACTGTCCCCTTCCAATGTATAAAGATTCAATATTCATATAGCGCTGTGAATGATTATAAGAGATATTAAGAAGTGAAGGGTTTCTGATAAACTATTTATTCTGGTTTTTGGAATGGTAGTTTCATCTAGCTCATCAAAGTGTAACTTATTGTGTAACATTTTGAATTTCACTTCCCTAATCAGTCTTAGTCTCTCTAATATATGAAATGATGGGGCCCAGCTGAATGATCTCTAAGTTCCCTTGCAGCTCTAACATTCTCCATTCTCTGTTCTAAGGTCCCTTTTCATTCTACCATTCTGTGATTAGCGTTGCAAGCAGAACACTTGTTCAGTCATGTCTGACTCTTGTCCACGAACTTGTCCAGGGATTTTTCTTGGCAAGAATACTAGAGTGATTTGCCATTTCCTTCTGCAGTGTGCCCCCATTTTCCAGCTGAGGAAATGAGAGAATTAGAGGTTAAGTGACTTGCCCAGAATCACACAGCTAGCAAGTGTCAGAAATCAGATTTGAATTCAGTTCTTCCTGATCTATTCATTTCACCATTTAACTGCCTCTTGGCACCCAGTACGTATTTATTTGATATTTCTTGATTAATTGATTTATTCTAATCAGCTGATAAAAAATAAAATTATGTAAGCTCTAACCTCCTGGAGAAATAAATACTGACATCTACATGAAATAGTTGATATTTATAATAAAAACTTAGAGATTAGAAGGACAATTGATATTGTCTAATCCAAAAGTATCTGATCTTTGGATGAGGAAACTAAAGTCTTTTAAAGAGGAAACAAACTGGATATAGGGCACATATTATTGACACTTGGCTCTAATTAGAACCAATATCTCCTGACTCCTAGTTCAGGGCATTTTGGGTCACAACTAATGTCATTTGTGTGGTTATTACTTATTTAAGTAGAATTACTTATCAAACATTTCCTCAAGGGAGTAGAAAAAATGAACAAACTTGTAAAAGCCTGCTTCTGCAAACATAACCTTTTTTCCTTCCTCCAAGGGGTAGTAGTATTTTGGGGGGCAGAGGGGTGAAATAGTTTTTGGGGGCAGGGGGGCCAAGGAGGTTATGGTGACTGCCATTTAAAAAAAATAGGCCTTCCCTTAGTATTCCAGATTCCTCCATTCATCAAAGAATTCCATCCATAGTCAGCCAGTCTTTCCCACAAGGCTCAGCACCAGGAATGATGATGCAGTCACTCAGCTGTAGCCAAAAGTCCCGTTGGCTTCCATCGTTTTCAAAACTGGCTGTCAAAACCATGCTTGGCAACACTGATCCAAATCAGTTGTGCAGTTGGTAGCACAGTTTCCCTGTCAGCTTGAACAGGGCCTTTTCTCTTTAAAATCACTTTGCTATAGATGATACCCACTGACAACACATACACAATTCTTGTTGAAGCTCAGTTTTCCACCGTCAGGTTCCGAGAACCACTTGCTAACCAAGTTGTTGAGCTGGGACAGAAATGAGTTTCACAATTGTGTCTGGCTGACATCCTATTGGGAAACTATTCTCAAGTTCTATATCAAGGC
Organism: Macrotis lagotis; assembly: GCF_037893015.1. Lineage (NCBI taxonomy): Eukaryota > Metazoa > Chordata > Mammalia > Peramelemorphia > Peramelidae > Macrotis > Macrotis lagotis. The sequence continues at coordinate 262,398,749 of NC_133658.1, read as the reverse complement.
CTCAGTGAAAAAAAAAAATCTGTAGCATTTATCTTTAATCTGTGAATTATTCATCCATTCTTCAAAACAATACTTCTTAGTATTGGAAAATGATGAGTAGCTATTCGTAATTGAAAGGTAAAGGAAGAAATATTTGAACTCTTAATTCTGCAGGGTCAGTGCTGGTAGAAACTGAGCATTTTAATTAATTCTCCATGCTTTTCCTAGTAACTCAGATCCTTTCTGAATGAAATAGGCTATAAAATGTAAGATCACTTTATATTAAGTACCTATCCTTTTTGATGTTTCTCCATCTGTAAAATGATGACCTCAAATCAGATAATCATTAAGGCCTCTTCCATCTCTAGCAATTTATTATTCTATGTGCCAAGGTACCTTCCAGTATGACATTCCATGTTAATATTCCTTCTAGCTCTGACATCCTCTTTTCTAGTTTCTTAGCTACCTTTTTAGCTTTGGCATCCAGTGTTCTAAAGGTCTCTTCTAACCTCAAAATTGATTCTATACGTTTATTTACTTATATAAACAAGTAAATGACCAATTGTGAAGCTTAAAGTCAATAGCCTGCACTTTCTATCAGTGGTTAAGGATAATGAAGCTTTCGTGTAAGCTTTGGAGTGATGCAAAAACTAGAATGATTTTTCCCTAAGTTGATTAGTTGTTTTGGCATCATGTAGACTAAGCTACAGTCCTCATCTCAATTTAGTCTGTTCCCCAAATAGTTCACTGTGAATCAAAAGGAATTGGAGTTACCACTGTTAAAGTACTAGCATTCCGAGCTTGCTCTGTGCTAGCTATATGGGAGTTAGAACTCCCCGGGCCAAGCAAACTGTTTCCATATTAGGCAGAAGAGTCTCAGCTTTGGTAGCAGTTCTGTATTCATGGTAGCATCTCCAAGAAACAAAAGCCTAATACAGACCCTTAACTCCTAGCAATGAGGAGAAGGCACAGCCTTCTTAAGAGAGAGGAAGAAGCAAAAGAAACAATAGAGGAAAAGAAAGAAAAAGAGAGAGAGAAGAGAGAGAAGAAAGGAAGGAAGAAATTGCTTTTGTTTGGAACACAACTGAAAAATGAGTTTTGTCTATGGATTGTTGACTTTTCTAAAAAGTGACAATAGTCAAGGATCAACTATTTTCTTAATGTAGTTGCTTGCTCCACCAATGCAAAAGTCAACTCCTCCATGTTCAACTTGGCAAAGTGGGAAAAGCTCTAGATTAAGTTTCAGAAGACTTGGGTTTGAACCCTTATTTTGACACTTAGTAAGTTGTGTGATATGAATACAGCCCTTTATTCATGAATCTCTAGTTTCCTCATCTGTAAAATGTACTCTTACCTCCCAAACTGCAAGAAAACATTGTAGACATGTAAGTAACAGTCCTCTTGGCTAGTCTGATACTGAATTTCTCCAGTTTAGCTTTGTTGATCTTCAGTGAAAAGACATATAACCAAAGGGTGTGCCAATAAATGTTTAACAACCAACTCTCTAGAAAAACAAAACAAAATAAAAAAAAACAAACATACACAAAGCACACGTTTTAATTTAATCTGCATCATGAACATTTCCTCCCCTTACTTTCTGAAGTCTAGACAATCAAAGTAAGAAACCAAGCCTTGATTTGTAGTGATTGCCATCTTCTGAGGTGCAAATCTCATACATTTTAACAATCAATTCTGTAGAAGCAGGCTCCAAAACACTCCTGCATAGAATCCATCTCTGAGTAAGTATTCTGAATCTTTCCCACTTGATAGCACTTATCAGAAATTGGGGCTCTACTAGTGCTAGCCTATGCCACCTCTATACCAAAATGAGACTTCAAAGTAGGAATTTGGTGTATGTGTATTGAAGTGAGAAGTGAATGTTTTGTGTTTGTGTGTGTGTGTGTATAGTGTAATGGGTTTAACAGGATTAGGACAATTCCCTAAGTATAATACAGTTACCTGGAAAAAAGGGAAGGGAATAGTTATTTATATAGTCCCAATTTTTTCCAGGCACTGTCCTAATTACTTTTTACAAATATTATTTCATTTGATTTTTATAATAAACCTGGGAAATAGGTGTTGTTATTATCCCCATTTTACAGTTAAGAAACTGAGACAAAGGCTAAGCAACTTGCCCAGAGTCACATAGTTAAGATGTGTCTGAGACTGGATTTGAATCCAGGTCTTCCTGACTCTAGATCCAGCACTTTATCCAAAGGGGCCAACAGCTATCTCCAGCTTCACTTGTTTGTCATCCCTCATTCTGTTACATGGCTTATTTTCATAATTAATCTTATCATCTCAAGCTCTTGAATAATTCAAGTGAATGTTTATAGATATACTTAAAAATTTTACATTTTTCTAAATTAATAAGTTTAAAGCTTCTACTCCAGTTCATCAAGTTAATATTAATTTAATAAACTGGAAAAAAACATTTCCCAAGAGTAGTTACTCAAACTCTATATTTATTAAAACCTAATTCAGTTTTTAATAATCTAATCTTCAGACTAGATATTAAAGTCACTACATATTTAGTTTAACAATAAAATCAATAATAATTCTTTACAGTATTTTAGCTGGTTATCACCTCAAACCCTCACTAACTGCAGGTGACTTCTTGACATATGAGAACACACAGTTCTACACCATTTAGTTCTGTCAAGATAACAAATAAGGTCTCATTGTTTCTCCTATCTTCTCCAAGTTATCTCCAGCCATGACTAAAAAAAAAATCACATCTTCTCTTAAGCCCTCACTCTTAACAGTCTCCTTCCAAAGTTACTCTTAATAGTGTTTCTTCATAAAATAATAGTTGATGGTTCTAAAAAGAAAGAAGTGTCTCCTCACCTTATTTCTGTTTTTCCTATAGTTTATCTCAGATCAAAGTTAAAACTATCTCTCTCTCCCACTAACACACACCCTCTCTCCCAGACTCCATAGGGAGAAGTATCTCATAGAATGACAGTTACAATTGTCATCCTCTTGGCTTCTCTCCTTCTTAAAGAGACAGTAGTAGTTTCCATACATCTATACATGCAATTTGAATATGCATAGTGTGCTGTCTTTGAATTAATCTATTCCAAGCCTCATATCTTTGGGGTTCACTCATTTCATATCATGAGCCAATTTTATCCAGCTTTAAATTTTTCTTAAAACATTGACTTTTTTGGGGGGGGGAGCAAGTCTTTTTTCCTACTAAAATCAGGAGTGGTATTATAATAAATTCAGAGGAATATACTTCAGTTGATAAAAAAAAGAGCACAAAATTCACTAACCCCAATCTTTGTAGCATAAATTCCCACTTTTCTTTTTCTAAATATCCATTTTCTATCTCTTCACTATTCCTCTCCTCAATAATCAACTCTTTCCATTCCCCAATATGCCAAACCACAGCCTAGATATCTATAGGGAACTAATAAAACAATCAACTTCTGCGATCCACATTAATGGTTTTTTGATCTTGCTTTGTCTCAGAATCTCTCTGCTTCTCTGTCTCTCGGTCTCTCTGTGTCTCTCCCCCACCCCTCTCTCTTTCGAATAAAAATTAAGTAGAAAGAGGGAGGGGAGGTCCAGGCCACAGTCTCCAAAACATATTTACACGCCAATAGACTTCTGCAGGGTTTCTGCACCTCATAAAATTGCTTAGCCCCATAAATAAAAATAATGCCTTCCAAAATCCGGCTTCCTTGGATTTCATTCCTTTTGTTCCTATAAAGAAGAAGTGAGGGACAAAGTCCTCCTTTTACCCCACAATGACCTGGGGTCAGTCAGCCGGTGCCGTAAGCCATCAGCTCAAATTTATTTGAGTCTCACGGTCTGTTATATTTGAGGCAACGGTTAAAAAGCACCGACCGACGAGACAAGAGGTGCTTTTTCTTTTCCAAATGGGTGGTTGGAATGCTGTGCGTGGGAGGGGGGCGGGCGGGGGTATCGGGAGCTTTCTCTCCCAGGAGTTCTACCTGGGACTGGAGACATCTGCTCGCGAGGCTGCGAGCTGGACTCTCTGTCCACTTGCCTCGCACCTTCCAAGCCAGCCCAGGATTACGCAGCTACTCCCCGCTCCCCCCGCTACACACACTCACGCATACACACTATCCCCCTCCCGCCCCGCACACATATACAGACACACAGATACACTCACATTCTCCCCCGCCACACACACACACATTCTCCACACACACACACACACACACACACACACACACACACACACACACACACACACATTATTCCCCTCCCCCACAGTCAGACATATACACAGACACACACTCACATTCTCCCCACACACACACAGACAGATGGACAGACACACACACACACACACACACACACACACACACACACACACACACACACAGACACTCAGACACACTCAGACACATCCCACCCCAGCTCGGATCCCGGGGCTGTAGCCCACTGCGGAGGAAGTTTCCAAATAGGATAAGTCTGAGGGGAATGAGCCAGGAATAAAAAGTCTGCCATTGACAAAACCAACTCTCCTTTCCCCGGCCCCACCATCTTCGCCCCCCCACACACACACACTCAGAAAGATAAGGGCCGGGACGCTTGGGAATTCCATAACTCAGATTGACAGTCGTTAAGGAACTGCTCCCTAACTTAATGAAAGCGCCGCCGCCGCCGCCGCCGCGGTTGGATGTGTTTTCCCCCTTCCGAGACCGCGCACGTCTGTGTCTCTCTGTGTCTCAAGTCTGCGGGTGGCGGTGGCGGTGGCTTTGCTGCATTCGGGAATGCACACTGTCCCTTTAAGAGTCAGTTCCCCCCATTCATTCCGCCCCCCCCCCCCCCAGTCCTCGCGCTGGGAGGGAGGGAGGGAGGAGGGGGTGCGGGGGAACCTCGGTAGGGATTGGTGCAGCCGCCAAGGCTAGAGGGGGGCTCCTCTCCTCCTTCCTAGACTCCCCCCCTCCGCCAGTGCGGTGGAAAAGGGCAGTTCCGTCTAGCGCTGACGTCAGGCCGTCTGCCTGCCTCAGTCCCGTATCTCCGTATGAAACCCAATCTCCTTGGACTTGAAGGAGGAGGCGGAGGAGGCGGAGTGGCTGGGGAAGCCGCCGCCGGGAGTCCGTCGCTCGGTCCGGCCAGCGCAGAAACAGAGTAGTACTGGGCGCTCTCCGCCGGCGCTGGGGCAGGGGAAACTTGCCCGGAGACCGGAGAGAAGGGGAGCCGGGGGGAGGGAAGAAAGAGCAGCGAGGTCCTCCCCCGTTTGGCTGTTTTTCCTCCCCCCCAACAGCGTTTTGGGGGGTTTTTGTTTTGTTTTCTAACTTAATTTCCCCCCAGAATTGTATTTTTGTTATTTGAAGAGAGAAACGCGCATCGCCTTCTCTTCCCTCCCCGGGCTGGAGCAGCGGCAGCCGCAGGACCGTCCTTTATGTGGCGCCTCCCGGAGCCCCCCTCGCGCTTCTCCAAGTCCCCCGTTCTCCTCTCCCTCTTTTTTAAATGTATAACTTAATGGGTCTCAACAGCACCGCGGCCGCCGGGCAGCCCAATGTGTCCTGCACATGCAACTGCAAAAGGTCTTTGTTCCAGAGCATGGAGATCAGTGAGTATCCTCTGCCCCTTCGCTTGTCCCCGGGCTTCCCCGGGCCCGAGCCCCGCAGGCAGCCTCCGGCCCCTTGCCTGGGGGACCCCCTCGCTCGCGCTCCCGCTCCTGCTCCCGCCGCGCTCTCCGGGCGCTCTCTCCTCTCCGCCCCCCCCCCCTTCTCACCTTTACTCCGCCGGCCTGACCTCCCCTCCCCTCCCCGCTCACACCTCCGCGTCCTCGCCCCTCTCCCCTCCGAGCTCTCCCGGCTCGCACCCCGCCGTCTCTCTCTCCAGACTCCCCTTTCCCACCCAGGTGCGGGGGCTGTCCGTCTGCCTGTCCCTCGGTCCCGGACGTCTGTCTGAGCCCGCGGGTGATCTCCGTCCCGGCCCCGGCTCTGGGCGCTCCGGGCCAGGGCTCGGCAGGCTGACTTCTGGGACAAGGGCCCGGGGCAGGTGGAGGGGGTCCCCGCGGTCCGGCCGCTCCCTCGGGGCTTCCGTTTCCAAGCCCACTCGGAGCCCGGGGGCCCTGGTCCGGGACCCTCCGCCGCCCCCGAGGGCTGCCAGTCCCTCCCGGATCCCCGGCCCCGGGCAGCGTCTCCCGGGCCGGGCCCCCGGCGCGCCCCGGCGGGTCACCTCGGCGGGGCCGTGCGGGCTCCGCGGGCTCCGCGGGCTCTGCCCCCGGGGGCCGCGGCGGGGAGCGGGCAGGCTCGGCGGGAAGGCGCGCGCGCGCCGCCGCCGGGCTCCAGCTGGCGCGATTCCCGGCTTTGTCCCCACGGCCCCCGAGCGAACCCAGCGGGGGGTGCGGAGAGCGGGGAGGGGGCGGCGAGGGCCAGGCCCCCGCGGGGCGCCTCCGTGGGCATTGCTCCGCGAGCCCGGGGACGCCGGACCAACCCGGGGACCGGGAAGACCCCCCTCTCCGCGCTCCGCTGGGATGTCTGGCTCCCCGTCAGCCGCCGCCGCCGCCGGGCGAGGGTGCCCGCAGCTGCGAGTGCCCGGGGGAGCGCTGGGGGAGGGGGCCGGTGAAGTTTCCACGTTACTTCCCCGAGGAGCACTAATGATGGAGCAATTAAACGGCCTTCCTACCGACTTAGCTGGTAAAATGTCCTTCCAGACAGACGGTGGAGAGGGAGGGGAGAGGGAGGGGAGAGAGAGGGAGAGAGAGAGAGAGAGAGAGAGAGAGAGAGAGAGAGAGAGAGAGAGAGAGAGAGAGTTCGCGCGCGCGCCTGTGCGCGCGCCCCGCCGGTGCGCTTCTATAAATAGCCCAGGTCTGGGCTGCTCGGCAGTCTAGCCAGGACAATGGCCAGGCCAGCCCAAGTTTAGGGCACCTTTTGTCGATGCCGGCAACTCGCTGCCCTTTGGGAGGAGGATGGCAGCCACAGCTATTCTGTCTGGTCCTGGCTGCCGCTGAAATGTCAGAAACGAACTGGAGACCACTGGACATCACCCCTCTGGCAGGGACTGACAGCCCCTCCCCCCTGGCGGAGCCCCCAGACCTCCCAGCCAGCACTCTTTCCCTCCTCTCAGGCACTCTTATGGGTCCCTGAGTCTTTCTTTGGGTGCTTTATTTCAACACAATTCCTGCCCGAAGCACTGAAATGCATTTGAGTATGTGAATACCCCAAGCACCCACATTTTTTCCTCTTTTCCTAAAGGTTAATCTAGAGAGGAGATTGCTTCACACAGCATTTTCATATTTGATTTTCCTAAAAATTTTCAGGCCAGAGGCTTAAAGTAGGGGGAAACATTAGAAATCATGTAATCAGTTTACAGATGAGGAAACTGAGACAATTTAAGATGATTTGCTTAAAAGGTCTCACAAGATTATAAATAGTAAAGCTAAGATTTAAACCCAGGTTTTCAGAACATACATATAATCTCCTTTTCTACTCAGTTACTCTGCCTCAGAACAACATTGTGAAGTATATAGGACTGTTATTATCTTCATTTTAAAAGGACACTTGCTGAGCCACAACTTGAAGCAAAACTCCATACATGAGTCTCCTGACTTTAGATCTAGTCCTTTCTTGTAATCACTACATCAAAATATCTTTCCAGTCCCTTCATTTTCCTATCAACATATAATAATATCTGGTAGAATTTTTGTTTTGGGTGTTATGTTTTGGGTAAAGCTGAGGAAAGAAAGATAGAAGTTTATCAGTGTGTGCATATCCCCACTTAACTCAGGACAGGGACCAGCTTTGGAATACGAATCCAAGTGGTGCTTTTAGGGTCATGGGAATACCATAGTCATTAGCCAGGCAACATGGTGTTGCTACATATTAGACAGAATGCTTGGCCAAGATTGCAACCTCACTGTACAGTACTATGTAAAAGGTAAAAATAACAAGGGGCCCTGCCTTCCCAGACAGAAGAGAAAGCGGAGCTGCTGTCAAGAGATGTTGGATTTGCTTTGGTTACGAGAGTCCAGACATCCCACTCCATTCCCTCCAAATAATTAAAGTCCTTACTAAGGGCTCTGGGTAGAGTCCTTCCCTCTCTTGGCCTTTAATATTTTTTCAGTGTCGGGCTAGTTGAAGTGGCAAAATAGCCCATTTAATTCTCCAAAGGGCCTTTTGTAAACCCCTGAGACATAATTAAATGCGTGTGAATATTATTAAAATTTGTTCACATGTGTTTGGAAACAAAATATCACCAATTTTAAAGGGCTTGATGCATTTCATTTCATTTCATTTTTCCATAAAGCATGTTGGAGGGTCACCAAATTGCTGTTAGCATTAAATGATATGTCAATCCTGTGATTCTGTGCTCCAGAGCTTTATCATCTTCCCTTTCCTCAAATTCCTTTCAGGGTCTTGCATCTTACTTTTTTTTTTTTAATTCATCATTTTTATTTCTGTCCCTTCCTCTCAACTAATCAGCCATAATGATGTTTTGGCTGACACGGAGACAGTCTTGTTAATTTAGTTGTCTGCCCTAACTGTCTGCTCTTCCAAATAGACTTCATTTCTCACTTCTGATGAAGTGAGGCTCTGGGGAGGCTGACCTACAAGGTTAGTATGGCTCACACTTTCGCCTGCCTTTTAGGTGTTCTAATTAGTTCCTGCATTCAATATATTTTTTAAACACTGTCCTTAATTGTTTGAGAAAAGAAAACTGGAAAGGCAAGGGCACATCTTGAAAATGTTTCTCTATTACAAATACTAATCAGATTTCCCTAAAAGGTTGTATTAGCATGAGTTAAATGGTCCTGTATTCAGGTCTCTTTATGGAAGAAAATTTGGAGAGTGTCCTAACCAAAACCTATTTTATAGAAGTACTCATCTCAGATGTATTTTCAAATAATAATTTATAGTTGGTTTTAAGAACAAAGCACTTGAAATGGGCCAGACTCGTAATTTTTATTTTGAGTTAACATTTGCAAATAATGTGGTTGACAAAGGTACTGAATAAGCCATTTTATCTAGACTGTGCAGCTAGTCTTTTTCCCCTCCCTGTGTTTAAATTTCCTCAACCATAAAATAAAGGTTGGATCAGACAAATTTCTTCAAATCCATCAATCAACAATAATTTATTATGCATCTACCAGATATCTAGCACTGAGCTAAACCCTAGTTTATACAAATGCAAAACAGTTCCTGCCCTCAAGAAACTTAAATTCTATTTCTTAGCAGCCCAGTTTCAAAAATCTCTTACAACCTTGCCTTCTAAAGTCATTCTATGTTTTCAGGTCCCTTCTTTCCAGGTGATTTAATATTTTATATGCAGACCCTGCCCTCATGGAGTTGGCACCACTAGAAGGAGCTGACTCATACACAAAAGCCAGACTTTAGTCTTATCTTGGGGATGAGCTCTGGGCTTCATGCTCTCCCATTGATATCATTGGCATGCTTCAGTTAGGATCATAGAATTACAGAATGTTATATCTAGAAAGGACCTTAGAGATAATCAAATAAGGAAACTGAGTCCCAGAGAAGTAAAGTGACTTCCCTAAAATTGAACAGGGAAACAATTCCACCAGCTTAATTCCCTGAAGTTCGTTATGTAGTTCTTTGTACTGTGTTACCCTTCCATGACCAAAGAAAAGTCAAGTTAGCCCTTTATAGGGAATATTAAAAAGCATATCATCCTAGATTTGAGTGTGTCTTTTGCAATATATGTAGATTTATTTACTTTGGCTATCATTCATATAACTCCAGGGGGTCTGGGTAGGCCTTTAGACTTCTTTGACTTTCACTAGGCAATAGGGGATGGTTTGAGAGTCAGAAAATGCAGAATTTCAATTAAATAGTTTGCTCCCTGAAAACAGATTGCAATGGAACACATCTCTTTTTTTAGGAAATGGGGGGTGGTCACTGGGCTTAAAAGCTGCCAAGTGCTAACAGACTTCAGATCAAAGGACAGGTGTTTAAACTGCCTACTTTTGAGGAAAGAACTGTTCTTCTGGCAAGTTTTTGTTTTGTTTTGTTTTGGATTTTTGGGGAACTCTGATTGACTTCTCACTGACTTCTAGAAAAAGAACCTATTGGTTTTTTATTGAAGTTTCTGATAAGCCAAGAAAAATCTTAGGGTTGTGAATCCCAGGGAGTATTTTGGCAAATGCATCCAATTATTCAACAAGTATTTCTTGAGCACCTACTATGTGATTTGATCACCTAGTTGGCACAAAACTCCTGTAGTCTGAGCTCTTAATTGAATATGGACCGACTGCACAGAAGGGCAGCTGGGAGGCAGTTAGAGTGGAGTAGAAGAATTTCTCAATTTGTTATCTAAAAATGGGGAATTGGAATATTAGCTCTATTAGCTACTCAGTGGTGTGACCTTATGCAGATCACTTCACTTTGCATTCTAATTGCTATATAAATCTGGTTTTTAAAAAAAAAAACCCTCTGCTTTCCAGAATCCTGCCATTTTGAATTCTCTTTCCAAAGTAGCTCAATATGACTTTAATGTCATTGATTCAACCGGATCCTAGTTTTAAAAAATCAGAGATTTAGAACTAGGAGGAATTTTAGATGGCATCCAGGTCAAAACCCTCACCCTACAAGTAAAGAAAGTGGTCCTAGAAAAGGGTTGAATGACTTGTTTGGGGCTACACAGTTAATTAAGTAACAAAATTGGAATTCAAACTCTTGGCTTTTTACTAAAAATTCAGTGGTAGAACTAGGATTTGAACCCAGTCCTCAGGTACCAATTCCATTACTCATTCCACCATGCTCAACTATTAACACTCTAATCCAGGAGTTAACAAAGTATTAACTGTAGTTGTAATTTGCTGACCCCCACAAATCAAACATTTTCTTTCTTTCCAGTTTGAAGGGTGTACAGTTTCTGTTTTGTCTTTAAAAATGTCTGGTAAGGTTCCTTTCATAAAATCTTCAGATTAAGTCACATCCTCCTACTCCAGGGGATGAATTACTAAGTATTTTTATTTTTGCCCTGGGAAGGGGGGGGGTACTCTTTATTGGATAGAGGAGGGAGGGAGGGAGGGAGAGAGAGAGAGAGAGAGAGAGAGAGAGAGAGAGAGAGAGAGAGAGACCGACCTATTAAATGATTTGTGTTTATGTCTTTTTTTTTGAGCTGCAAATTCAGGATTTGGGATCTGATTTGTTCAGTAATGATGTTCATTAAAAGAGTTTGCAGTATAATATCCAGTATTCACCACTTCAGGGTTGTCTACAAGGGTTTTCTGTTGCTTCAGAATCACACAAAAAAATCAACTCAGACTTGAGGTATTTGCCATTTACCTAGATTGAGAACATCCCGGCATTGATGAGAAGGGATCTGTGACTTTAAGTATTAAAGTAAAAAGAAAATCATGCCAATGAATCTCTCCCCCATCACACATGCTAATATATTTTAGGGGGAGGTGGGTTGGCCCAGATATTTTGAGGCCATCTTGATTTCAAATGGTTTTCAGTTCTGGGCAAATAAGGCAACTGGTTTCTGTGAAGGAATTAGACTTAAGGATACACAGAAGCAAATGTTGAATTATTCCAGGCTCAAGGCTGGCTTTCTCAGTGACTCAAGGGATGAATCTTCTGTAGGCATACCAGTCTCTCCAGCCACATTCTCCACCCCCCCCTCCCCACTTCCTGGTTAAGCCAGTTAAAGGGTTCAGGGTAACAGGTCAGGGGTGAGCTCAATGTTTGCTGAGTCTCTAAATAACTAATTATTCCTCTCAACAAACATAGTCATGCTACACCCTTCTCACTTTGGTGGCCAGCTTCCCAGTTCTCTGGAAATGGTTAAAATCTCTTTCTGATGAAGGGAGGAGAAGAAAAAAAACTCACAACAAATGGCTCCTGGGTGAGTTGTGTAAATTTATGCAATAGCCTTTCCAAATGAAAGAGTCTTGCTAAGTTGTTCCTGGAGTAAGGCTTCTCTTATGCCAAAACTCGTGTGTGTGTGTGTGTGTGTGTGTGTGTGTGTGTGTGTGTGTGTGTGTGTGTTGGGGGATTGGAAGGAGGGTTCTTTCGTCTCCAAGACTCTTAACTGTGGAAGCTCCCAGAGGTCAGATTCAGGGACAAGTTGCCAAAAGGAAATATACAGTATCGAGTCTTTTGTAGAACAAAACTGGAAACGTTTAGAATTATCTATAATCTGAATTCTTTTACTGATGGAAAATAAGTTATTCAGTGTCCTTTTGCAGCTGAAGGAGACTTTGGAGTTGTTTTGTTTTGTTTTTGTAAAGGTTACTGGTTTTCAACCTGCCTGGGTGGTTTTTGCATAAAGAGCGTTTTCATTGCTGCCCATTTTCAGGTACAGTAATACTTAATCCTCAAAAAAAAAAAAAAAAAAAGCTTACAGATGGCTCTGAGTCTAGGGTCATGCCAAAGAAAGAGAAGACGCTCTTACAAATGGATTTCTCAATTCCAGTCTCTTGCCAGCCTTTGACTTTCCTTGTGCCTCACTCTTGGGATGAATGAGCCTGAATTGACAGGTCATTTTTAGTTGTCAAGTCAGTTGATGTGCTCACAGGTGTGAATGATGATGACACCTTCCATCTGCTATCCCTTAGGATTGTGGGGAGGTTTTCCCCAATAGTTGAGATGGGTACAATAACCAATCTTTTCTCTCACTTGGTCTCCCTTGTGCCAAGCCACATATGTGATTTTAGTGCCCTACACTATGAGATACTCAGTTACTGCAGCTGCTGGTCCTGAGTGATTAGAAGTACACTCTTTGGCCAGGGAAGGAGGTAAAGCTGTTTCTTTCCTATGGGGGCTGTGATCTAAGCTTTCTTATTGCTATGCTCTAACTATTCAGTTAACTGGCATAAACCAAAGAATCCACACTGGAGAATTTGCTTGGCAAATGTTTGATTAAGTCCTTCAAGAGAATGGATATCAATATTGTTGTTTCAGGGATTTTTCACTTAATTTAACTGTAACAATTTTGGAAACAAAAGTAAAACCACACAAGGCTGACAGATAGCCCCTGATCATTCATTCCAAACTCTCAGGGACCCTCTAAATTGAGGGTCCTCCATAGATGACTGGAGATAATGATAGGAAAATGAACAGGCATCCCATCTGATGATAATCTATGGCTTAAAGAGGAAGAACGATTTCAAACCTCAAAACCCAGGATTATAGGGAGCTGGTAGTATAGTGACAAAGCTTTCTTTGACAGACACCGTGGCATAGGAGTCAGACTGTTTCTGGTACTTTTACTCCATGGGTGACCATATGCCAAATCACTTACTCTTGTACCTCAATTTCCTAATCAGAGCCGATATGTATTATTGGTAGCATCTCAAGTGTTGTAAGGTTCCAGTGTAACAATGGACATAAGGTGGTTTGTAAACCTTAATTTTCTATGCAGATATCAGCTATTATTATTAGCCTGCTTAGACTCATCTTCCCCTATATACATTGCTACTGTGTTTCTTGCTGCTCTGTATCCCAATCTGGAGGCATGGACTAAAACTTGATGTGCCAATGCCTGAAATGATTTTCAGGGTAAACCACTTGATGGCTGATAGCTAACTTTTCCTTTCAGTGAGGAGTTAAGATGACATTAATAAGCAGATTTTTTGACACCTCATTTCTTGTCAGCCTGTAGCACGGAGGTGTTTGCTACCAACTAGAATATGTCATTTTGGAAGAGTTATCATGGGTTATTGTGAAACCGCTGGAATTAGCTTGCCAACATGGAGTGATACTGAAAATTAACCCTCCTTGGTATTTGAATAATAAGTTTGGAAGTGTCCCTAGACCCTGGTGGTGGGGGCAAACTCAACTTTCCTGTCTCTTCCTCATTTTCTTATCTTTAATATTTTCTGTTGGAGAATCATTACAAAGTAATTTATGTTCTACCCCTAAACTACCTGCGACTTAGGTCAGAAATTGAATTTTTAAAGCTTCCAGAGAACAAATATGGAGATCACCTGGCCCAAGGCTTCTTTTTTAATAAATGAGAAACTGAGTCCCACAAAGAAGTAGTAAATGGTGAAGCCATGGTAGGAACCTAAGTCCTCTAACTCCAAAGCCAGCATTTGGTTCATTCTAGTATATGCTTCAGAGGTGGGGAGGGAAAAGGAGAGAGTCCAACAAACAGTTACTTGTCCTAGACATTCAAAAAAAGAAATCATTTGAAGAATTTTCCACTTATTTGGCCCTTCCTTTTTGCGCATATGGGTCTTGTTTCCACAGCCAGGCTAAAATTTTCTTTGAGAAACTAGGGATTTATTTTGTACAAATAGATCATAAACTCTTAGGGACTTATTATACATTGGAGCCTTACATTCAGAAGGTGCTCAATAAATACTTGACTGTTGGCAGGCACATTTGAATTCACCTTTTACCTTGTTTGTGGATTTAAAACTTTAAGGCATTTTAGAGATCCATTAGTCCAACTCCTTCCTTTTAGAGATAAAGAAACTTGGACCCAGGGCAGCTAGGTGTTGCAGTAGAGCACTGGCCCTGAAGTCAGGAGGACCTGAGTTCAAATTTGTCCTCAGACACTTAATAATTATTTATTTGTGTGACCTTGGGCAAGTCACTTAACCCCCTTGTCTTGCAAAAACTAAAAAACAAAAAAAAAAAAAAGAAGAAAGAAAGAATGAAATTTGGACCCAGGTGGGGAAATGACTTTGGCCAAGGTCACTCAGGAAACAAGTGAGAGAACCAGGACTGAACCCTGGACCTCTGACTCTACCACTCTTGATTGTTCTGGTACAGCCTGATTTGAATCTGTAGGTTTCTATATTTCTGACTGTGTTGTGGGAGATCTGAAAATAAAACTAATACCTTTTTTCCCTAAATTGAAACCCAACAATCAGTCATTAGGCCCTGCTGATTTGAGAAAGGTACTGGGGGAGAGGGGGAAGATTAGAGATGGGAACGTTGTCTATGTAGGGGACTGGTTTATGTGGTTCTGGCCTCAATTAAGCCTTCCTTATGAAATCAAGGATACCTCCTTTCCACAATGGTTATTGCATTTAGCCCAAATGAGTAGGTTTAAGTATTTAGGAAAAGTTAGCATTTATTTATGGCAGTCTAGGTAACAGAAATCAATAGAAAGTGGTCTTTCAGCAGGAAAACTCTGTTCCTTTTGCCACTACTAAGGGCTTCAGGTCTCTACATGTGCAACCACCCACCAATCCATTACAGCTAATTTCTTGGCACTGGAATTGCAAACGATATTTATGGTGACAAGAAAACCTACCTCCCTGCAGGAAGCAACAGGATGTAGATTATATGACTCTAGGCTTTGACTTCACCAAATGAAAATTCTCCCATGTGTACAGTTGTTCCTTTTAGAAATGACTTGGATACATTCCTATTAATCTTATCTTTTCTCTATCTAGGGCGTAGCACACAGACTTGAAAAGGACACTCCAGCCTGTAATACCCTGAGGCTTTCAAGGAGTTAATGTGTGACACACATATTTGAATGAATTTTAGCTTGTTTTCACAGTTACCAGACTAAAACCGACACATTTGAAGGGCCTGCGGACTTAAGAATATATCAGTCTGTTCCTGTTCAGTGTCTCACTCCTTTCAAAGAATTGCAGATTTTTTGTTTTATTTTTTAGGAGGGGGCAGGGAGTGGTAAAGACTCGGGGTGGGAGGGATAAATTGGCTTAGCATCCCACAAAATGTTTCAAATGAACTGCTGCAGATTTCAGATGTATTGGGTAATTCAAAGAGGAAGACTTTCTTTCCAGACATATTTCAGCAGCAACTATTTATCATTATTATGTATCAGTGAGCTTGGGGAGCTACTTTTTCCCAAGAAAAAAGACTTTAATTATTGGTAACAGGCACTATCTCGAGACAACTTTGTGATCTGATTTTTTTTTTTTGGTGTTTTCTCTGTAGCAGAGTTTTTGTGGTATTTTTTTGTTCCTTTTAAAAAAAAAGCCCCTCAAGCCAGCATTGTACTAATTCTTTTCTCCTTAAAGAACCTTTACCCTTATCTAGATGAAACCAGAAAAGTCTTACCTCTGCCCTACTAGACTGGATATAATTTGCACAAATTGTCTTGATGCCACAAACTCAAGAAAGGCAACCTTGGACATAGAAATCAGGAAGATTGTCTGAGCAGGTTCCATTTCTACTAGCCTAATTTCCTTTAAATCTTCAACAAATTGTATTATGTAATGTGTCTGCCTCACATACTTCCTTGGTTACTCCTGCAGCCCCTTCTGGCTGTTATTGAAATTAGGCCCTCTCTTACTATTGGTACATTCCTGCAATAGCAAAAGAGTTTGTCGGTGATCTTAATGACCAACAATCTTCTGAGACTGAGGATGAAAAATTTTCCTTCCCTCACTTGATGATTTCCATAGCTTTCTTAAAATGCCACTTGTCAGCATCTGAAGTAAGAGTTCACTAAGACAACCATTTGTAGAAACTGGTTTTATTCAAGACATTTTTATTACCATACCCAGAATATTTCATGGAAAATAAAAAAGGTTATCTTATATAAATTGAATAACATAATAACTATCCAGATCAGTTTTTGTCCCTGTTAGGGCTAACTAAACGCCTGCAGAATTTTGCTTCATCTCTGAAGAACAAAAGAAACAAAATTTATACGTATAATTATGGAATTTATTTTTTATTTTTAAAAAGCACCATGACCCTTCAAGGGGTTTGTTGTTGCTAAAATTAATCACCAAGGACATTGTTAGAAGGTTTGTATGCTTTTGATTGATGAGATTTCTTTGCTTCTTGGCACAAAATTTTCAAGTAGATGTGTGGACCTGGCAAGAAGAAATCTTTAACAAGCATAATCCCAACCCTCCCAAATGCATCTTCAAAACTTAAAGCCAATATAACCAGTGTCTATGCAAAAAACCACAAAACCACTATGAAAACTGACAACTTCAGGCAAAGGTCTGGGTGTAGCCTAGGAGCTCCCTGAGCATGCCTGCCCTGATTAAGGCTTTTCAGTTCATCACAGTTTATAGAGGGACTTTTCTCACTCTCCTTGCTTGGGAGCTCCCTTGAGAAAAGACTCTCTGTCTGTATCAATATGTGGTGACGTGGCAGTCCAGACAGGTGTGCCAGCTTAGGAGTAAGGCTAAACCCATGAACCTTCTCCAGCCTTTTGATCCAACAGGCTTTTTGAATTGGCTCTCCAAGGGGGGAGTCTTTACAGACAAGAACAATTATGGCAGTGTTTTGTTTGGACACCCCCCCCCCCATATCTCATTTTGTCAAACCAATCTGCCCTTTAGGGAGATTTTCAACCCAAATGAGCTAGAAGATGGTTTGCCCATGTTGATTAAATTCCCAGGTGTGTTGCATAATCCTCTCTCTCTGTCACCTGGCCTGTGGAAACATAGCCCAAATCTTGGAGATGAACCCTGGCTTTACACCCCAATTCTACCTCCAAGTGCTTTCAATGCAATAAGGGTTCAGCTGACAGACAACTGAAAAACATGGGATCAGGTACAATAGAATCTGTTCCTGAAATCAACTCTTTGCAGGCCATATGCCTCAGAGGGCCCCATGCCTCAGAGAGCCCCACCTGAGCCAGGTGGCATGCATTCAAAATGGATTTACTAGGCTGGGAAGGGGGAACATGCCAGACTTACTGGCCTAATTTGGAGGACAAGTATTTCTTTGGATTCTGAACCATAAGAGCACATATCACTTTTGAGTTTGCATGCACTTTTATGGAATATAAAGCATTTGATCTCAAATATATCTACTAGAAGGTAGTTAAAAGGCTGTGTGACTTTTTGTTTGATATGCATCATAATCTCCCTGCAGAAGGAAATCTTTCTTTGTTATATTGTTCTGCTACAGAGCCAGTTATTTCTTTCTTGGTTTTAAGTTGTTGGGATGGAAGTGGGAAGGAAATGTGCCCAGTGATTCAGTAAGAATTTGTTACTACTTAGATATTGGCTAACGCCAGGTGAATATTTATTCTCCATTTTCAGAAAACACACAAGTAAACACCTCATTAACAATGTCTATTCTGTGTAATCAAGGCCTTGGAAAATAAAGTCTCAAATATTATATTTTCCAAAGATGAAGAAAATGAAATGATCCATCACTGGAAAGAATTTTGTGCTTCTTTTTCCCTTTCCTTTTTTTTTTTTTGCTCTAATTTTCTTCTTGCCGACTGATCTGTTGTAGCAGGTTCGTTACTCTATCGCCTAAAACAATTTAGTCAGTAATAATTCTGTAAACTGATGAATCAACTTTGCGCAAACACCCTGAGTAATTTCTTTGTTCTTTTCTTTTTTACTTTGTAATTGGTGTCTGTCGAAGCCCGGAAGGTTTGGTCTTGTGGAAAGCATGATTCATTTATTGGTGTCTGTGCTGCCTAGTTATCATTCAGGAGTTCCAAAGTGCCTCAGCAAGCCAAGGGTGATTCATACATGGCTAAGCATACGAGCAAATGGGGTCACGGCCATCTGCAGAAACTTTTCTAATCTATTTATGGTATGGGAGAAAGAAGTGGGTGTATTAAGGATGATGGAATAGGTGTCAATTACATTGGTGCATAGAACCGATTAAGTAACACTAACCATCACTTAAAAACCGCTTTCTGTCCACTGCTGGTGATCGTTCCAATAGATCACGGCTAAATGCGCTCATATCTGTTTAGTGTATCAGCCTTCTGTGTTTATGGATGGTGGTTTCTTCAGCAGACAGACATGATACTGGAACTTGTTGTCCCCACAAGACCCAGGGGTGAACACAAAGTTGCCTTTGCCAATCATGCAGACTGATAAAAAAAAACAAACCAAGAGCTTCAGTTTTGTAGTTATTGTTTTTGTTTGTTTTCTTAACTCATCAAGCATATCTCTGGAGAACTCTTGAGGAAAGCTGTTGCAGTAAGGTTTACAAGACTTTCAGGCCCAGGCATTTGTATCCAAAAAAATTCCTCATTTTCCACCCATTTCACTAACAATGGCAATTATTAGCTATTTGCATAATACTGCAAAGCAGTATAAACTCACATAGTGGTGCTGATTTAATTTAATTATAGTAGTCCATTTCTGTTCTGGATGAAATGGTTGCTGACTTCCTTGGCTTTGGAGGGATAAACATCAATTTCTTCTTTATCCAGAGATGGTGATGACAGTGAGGGTGAGGATGAAGATGATAAAGACTGAGGATAAAGATGATGAAGACTGAGGATGATGATAACATATTTCTTTGAGTTTTTCAAGTTTACAGTTTTAACTTTCCTAAATACAATTTTGTAAGGTGGAAATTACAAGTGTCATTATACTCATTTCTCCAAACTGGATAATGATATAAGAGGTGGGACGATTTGCACAGGATCACATTAGCTAGTTAGTTCAAGGCTACTGTAAGAGGGCTGTAAGCTTAAAAAATATTTGATATCTATAATTGAATGTGATTGATTTCCTTTGTAATTATGTGTTTTATTTTATGCATTTTGAAACACCACTCTGAAAAGAGATCTATGGGTTTCACTAGCCTGCCAAAAGGGGTCCATGTCCCCAAAATAAGGACCCATTAGAATCCCTGATCTAATTCAGTTCCTTTATTTTACAGATAGGGAAAATGAAGTCTGGAAAGATAAAGTGACTTGCCCAAAGTCACACCAGTAATAAGTAGCAAAAGACCAGGGATTTGAATCCATGTTTTCTGCCTTCAGATACTAGTAGTATTTCCATCATCCTACATTGTTTCTCTTTGGGGAGGAGGGTCCCTGTTAATAGGCAGGCAGGCAGGCTGTTCCCCCCTGGCCCTCTGTCTGCTAAATTATCATCAATCCCACTTTATGTCAGGTTTAGCAGAATCAAACTAAGTTCGGTTCAGAATCTGACAAGCTCTAATTCAATCTAGGAACTGTTAGTGTGAAAAGCATTACCTAGAATGTTTGATAAAGCAAGACACTCTGAAATAATAGCATAATAGGGCTGGCTCTCTTCCAGAGATCTGGAAAGCTCCTTGATAGAATCCATAATTTTTCTTATAGGGTAGCAACTCTTCATTTTTCCTAGTTCTTTTATTCTATAATTTTCAGCCTTGTTTAATGGAAAGAGAGAACTCAATCTGGAATAAGAGGACCTTAATTAAAATCTTTCTTCCTCTTATTACCTATGAGACCTTAGGCAAACCATTTTACTCCTCCAGGCCTCAGTTTGCTCATCTGTAAAGTGGGAAAGTTGGACTAGATAATCTGTAAGGCACCTTCCAGGTCTATCATAGGATACTTCCTTAAAATAATTTCCAGGACCAGGCAAGAAAGCCTGTCATCCCTTTTCCCTTCAAAGTTCCTCTAGGAATTCTTGGCTGGTTTCTGGCATTCTTGCCATAATGGCCCCATGCCTTTAACTTAAAGGCTAAATATCTCTTGAAGAACTAACTCTTTGAGCTGTTTTCAGTCCATTGTACAAACGAAATTCTTTTCTGAAACCAGGTTTTGTAGGGGTAAAGGACATTAGATTATTGAGTTTGGCAGAGAAAAAGGAGAGAGTTGGAAGAAACTGAGTGTCAAAACAGAGTTAAATTCTGTCTTTTCACATTTTTGCTTTAGGTTGGTGACCTTCCCACCCCTTACCTTTTACCAAGTTTAACCTAATAATCACTCTAGACCCTAGAGTTCAAGCAACAAGAGTCCACTCACTTGGTTAACTTTCTGGTTACTGCTAATTCATGTGATGCCTTTGTCATTTATAGAGTCTTGGAATCAGAGTTGAAAGACCCAGATTCAAACTGCAGCCCTGTCACTCACTGGCCATACAACCTTCAGCAACCCGTGAGTCACCTCCGGGTTCTTCATTTGATGAAGTGGAGATAATGGTGCTTGTCATACCTTCCCCCCCCCCCCCATCCCTAGAATTAAATGAGCTAATGCATGTAAAATATCATGTAAGCTTCAAAGCACCTTGTAAACATAATTAATTCAGCTTAAAACTCAAAGAAATTTCTGAATGAGAGCCACCAGTTTCCAATAGGTAGGAGAAAAAAAAAACAACAAAAAACCTTATACAGAAATTACAACCTTCCTGGAAGTTTTTCAGATGCAATGATGGCCACGTCACAGGGAAGGAGGAATTTTAGAATATCCTCTATTTAAATGTCAGCTATTATAAAAGAGGGGAAAAAAATAGGTGGGCAGTCAAACTCTGTGCAAGAAGTTATCTTATTAAGGGGGCCAGGGGAGCAGAACTAGGGTCAGAGGAAGATTGAGCTAGATAATCTGTAAAGAAAACTGAACATAAAGTTAATGGGAGAAACTTCAGAACATAGAACACAGCATGTCAGACCTTGAAGGAAACTTAGAACAAAAACATTGAATGTCAGAGCTGGGAAGGACCTCAAAAATCATCCAAGTGTGAGAAAATAGAAGCTCAGAGAGTGGAAATGAATTAAGATTGTTCAGCTCATTAATGTCATTATGATTACAACCCAGAGCTTTTGATTCTTCATCCCTGGTTCTTTCTCTGTGAAGGACTTTTGGCTGTCCTTTAAGAAACAGCTAGGTGGAGCAGTTGGATGTGGAGTTAGGAAGACTTGGGTTCGAATTCTATTACAAGATACTATTTAGCTGTGTGAATCTGAGTAAGTCCCATAACTTCGGTTTCCTTATTTGTAAGATGTGAATAATAATAGGAGTCAGGGATAATAGCACTCCCCTCCCAGGGTTGTTGTGAGGATCAAATGAGAGGATAATTGTAAAGGGTTCAGCAGGGTCTCATGCATAGAAAATACTTAATATTTATTCCATCCCCTTGTTTTCCTTCTTCAGAGGTAATTTTAAGTCTCAAGTCAAGAAATGAATCAGACAAGTTGATAGCACTTGTATTCCTTCACGAGCTCCACTTCTGCCAGTTTTTCAGGTCAAAGGTTTATACCAAGGCCAGATCTCTGTTGCTTATTGAGGCAATTAGTCTGCTAAGTCACACCACCCCAGTTCCTTAATGTCACAGGTGAAAGCTGTTTGGGGGCAAAAGGAAAGGGATCGTTGGCTGGCTTCCTTACCTCACTTGGCAGGTACTGACAGGGGCAGTGCTGTTGGTGTACCATAACCACAGAGTTCTTAGGAGCGGCCAGCCAGTATTGATTAAATGTCCTGTGTGCCAGTCCCTAGGCTAGGCAAAAGTCAGTCCTGACCTGGAGGAGCTCACCATTATAGCTCACCATATTCTCTGCTGCAGAAACTATTGGTTGGCTCATCCACATGCAATGGGAGAACCACTTGACCACTTGTAAGAGATCCTTTCCTCCATCTCCCTCCTCCTTTGCCCTAGTGAGGAAACAATCTGAGAAAGACATAGTGATTTATTTTAGGTCCTATAGCTACTCCATAGCAGTATGGGGGTTTGAAACTGGGTCTTCTCACTCCATGTCCAACCCTGGTACAGTCCAGGATGCCGCTCTAAACCGACTGTACAACACAGCTTCATGTTATGCCCAGTCAGCCCCTTGGGTCTTTCTGTGTCGGAGACATTCAGAGACTCATAGTGTAGCCCAAAGCATGAGACTTCTGCCAGGGACTGACAAGACACAGGGGAGCAGAGATACAGAGACACAGGGAAAGCCACCCAGGTAACCAGACTCCCCAGAGTTTCGTGGCTATGTGGCTGACTTGTTCTCCTTCCCGTGAGGACATGCAGCTCTGACAGTATGAGAGCTAGTTTGGGGAAGACCAATCCAGAGGCCTGGACTTTCTTTGCTCCCCCCCCCCCCACCTCCCATGTACAGACAGTTTTAAGAGAGGTGCCCTTTTTGAGGTTAGGGGCAGCGTGAGAAACTCTTGGCTTCTTCTCTGTTATACACCAAGCAAAGAAATAACAGTAAAATGAAGAAATGCTTAATTTGTTAGACCCTGATTCCTAGTCATTTAGTCAATAGGCATTTATTAAGTACCTACATCATGCCAGACATTGTTGGCAAGTTAGTTCTTAAGTCATGCAAGACTCTTAAATTGAATGTATTTTCTTCCCAGTAACAGTAAACTGCAATAAAAGCACTACCCTCTTGTAGGACAGGCATATTCATTTCACAGAGGTTGGCTATCAACATGTCCATTTTCCTTTAGATTTCATCTTGTAGCATGCAGAGAACTTTCTTCAAAATGTTGTGTTCACTGAAAAAACTTTGGCTCTTTACAATGTTTCAAGCCTGCATTGGGGGATCTGAGTCACAGATAAACACTGTCAATTCACTGTGTTTATTAAAAAGTGTACCAGTGTGTTGATGCTCATCTGCCAAGCCCAGTGGGACAAAGCCTTTTTCAGATGGATGGGAGGGGGAAGCTTCCTGAGCCCTAAGAGGGTCTTATTGCCCTCTTCCCTCTGAGGCTCCCACCCCCAATCCAATACCTCTTAGGAATTCTCCAGGATACTTGGTGTTAGTTAACCAATTAGTTCTTACCCTGAGCTTTCTTCTCATCAGATCCTTATTCAGGTGGGGTCTTCTCTCTTTGTCAGCCAGTTTTTATATTTCAGAATCTTAAAGAGGGAAGGATCTAGGCAAAACAGTGAAATAGAGGAAGTTTTCTATCTTTGCCTTTACCCCCATGCCTTTTAGTATCTTCTATACCTTTAAGTTGCCCTTGGACTATAAGGTGCCTATCATTCTGGAATCAGATATAATCATTTATACTGAGCTATTTAGTAGCTTGATATATTTCTTTTATCTAGTGCTTAGTGTTTTTAAGAAGATGGAGAAAATGCTTAATCCAAAATAGTGATTCTCTAATGGTCAAATTTTAAGCACTATTGAACCTGGTGTTTCAGACCTCATTGCTTCCCACCCAGGCCTTCTAACCATATAAATTAATCTTCTGGTCTTCACTCTGTCTCCTCACCTATCTTTGTTTCATACTATTCTTTCAATACTTTTTCCTAACACAGAACTCTGATTATATCCCTTTCTCTTCCCAAAAAAGAGGCAGCTAGGTGGCATAGTGCCTAGAGTACCAGCCTTGGATTCAGGAGGACCTGGGTTCAAATTTGACCTCAGGCAATTTACCAGCTATATAACCCTATTACCTCAGTTTCCTCATCTATAGACTGATGGAAATGGCAAATTGTTCCATATATTTGTCAAAAAAAAAGACAAAAAACCCCCCAAACCAAATGGGGCATAGAGAGTAAGATGCAACTGAAACAACTCAACATCAACTGCTTGAAATTCCTTCAGTGGTTTCACATTGTCTACAGAATCCTGGCAATGGAGGTGCTCTTCAGTCAGACTCTAATCTACCCTTTTAACCTCATCTCAGGTCACTCCCTTTTATATTATCTACGTTCCATTCAGACTAGACTACCATCCCTCTACCACTCTCAGCCTTTCTCTGTCTCTTGTTTTGATCAAGATGTGCCCCATCACTTCAAATGACACCTACAATCTCTTATCTATTGAATTCTCTCCATTCCTTCAAGGTTCAGCTTAGATAGCATCTCATCTCCACAATGAAGCTTACTCTGAGGCAACCCCCCCCCCCAGTTTCTAATAGCAATTTTCCCAGATCTTACCTTTGTACTTAGCTCTTTTGTTGCATCATAGTTACTTCTGTCCATGTCATTTTCACATATTTTATTTTAAGTTTCTTGGAAAGGGTCTGTGTCACATCGATCTTTTTATATCCCAGGTGCTTCTATTTGCAATAGAGGGTGCTTAATAAATACTTGTCAAATGAATTAATTAGATACTTTTGGAAAGGGGTTTTCCCATTTCCCAGAATAAAATAATGTAGTTGATAACCACCCAGAAGACTCTTAAACTAGAGGTCATACTTAATGCCTAAGTCCCTTAACTTTTCTTTAAAGTCAAACACAGTTCCAATGCTATGACCTGCCTTTGTCTTAGTGCTCAGATTGGTTATGAATCGGAAGTTATTCAACCAACTTCAGAGCCAGCACATGCTCATATTATTTACTTCTTGTTTGCTCTGCAGCCACAAATTCCAGATTAGCCAGATCTCAACCTTCTGAGATATTTCAGGGCTCACCTAGAAGCCTACCCATGCTTCACCCTGCTGGGGTTCACTGTACATCTCACCCTGGTCTGCATTCTTTCTTCCCTAGGCAAAGAAGATGTGGGTGATCCCAGACAGGTATGAATAATGTCTCAAGGAGTTAGTCATTCAGGCATAGTTAGCTCAATGTTGTACATTCCTTGTGATCAGGATCCCACGTGAAAATATTCACAGAATCTTAAAGATTCAAAACCCAT
The DNA here is from genome assembly GCF_037893015.1 of Macrotis lagotis. NCBI lineage: Eukaryota > Metazoa > Chordata > Mammalia > Peramelemorphia > Peramelidae > Macrotis > Macrotis lagotis. The sequence goes on along the minus strand of NC_133658.1, from coordinate 262,373,646 downwards.
TAGAAATCTGCAGTTCTGACTCCCGGTAGACTCTATAGTTGTCACTAATACATATATGCACATTCATGTATACACACTGACACTTTGAGAGGCACAATGGTCTAAAGCAGAAAAAAAAGCATAAATGACCTTGGTTTTAATATTCTCTTTGGTCTAGGAGTTTCCCCTTTCTGGACTTAAGCTTCCTTCCTCCTATTCATTCATTCAACAGACATTTGCTAAAGTCTTTGTGCAGATCCTAGGTGAAAAGACCAGGTTCTAGGAGAGATAAGACTTGAGATGAGATACCATCTTTGTCCTCATATAATGTATGGTTTAATGTAAGGACAAGTATAAATAAATTTAATTTGATTCAGTAGACATTTATTCAGCATCTGTAGTGTGTTGTTAAATGTTTAGTAACTAGTTCTCCAAAAAATGTACACACAACACACTTTTAAGTTTAATCTGTATTATTAATATTCTCTACTTTTTAAGTTTAGACTAGCAACAATATAATAAATCTAACCCTGATTTATAGGTGATGATTTCTGAGGTGTAAATGCTCACACTGGAAATTTAACAATCAGCTCTCATGAGCTGATCAGAACTGTCTCCAGCACATCCTTTTGTGAACTAGGCAGTAGAGAGACAAATACAGAAGCGAAATAATCCCCTGTCCTCAAGAAGCTCATAGCCAGCTGACTATAACACATGCTATTATATGTTAAGTCTATCAGAGGACAGTGAAACTAAAGTTCTTTACCTAACAAATGGGGTTAGATCAGAGGTTCCTTACCTTTTTTTTTTTCTGTTAGGAACCCTTTGACCTTCTGGGAAAGTCTCTGAAGCCCTTCTCAGAATACTCTTATTAAATGAAGAAAATAAAAAAAAAATCCAATACATAGAATTACAAAGAAATAAATTATATTAAAATACAGGAATTAAAGAATTTTTTAAATTCAGAGGTCCCCCCAGTTTCAAGTTTTAAGTTCCCTTATGACTTTGATTAATGTATCATTCTTGGATTCCTTATAATGTGTTCATATCTATTTGGGAACCAGGCACGCATTATCACCTAATTCTGTTTAAATTATTCTTGTGGTAACCATCCTCCATTTAATCTTTGATTTCTTTTAACTTGTTTATTTCTTTTTTCTACCCGGAATCTAAATAGGCAGGGATGCAGCGTCTTTTCTCTACATGTGTGCTTTAATAAATAATTACAGATCCTGTCCCTCATGCTGAGTTCAAAAAAGTATTTAGCAGTTTGTACTTCTCAGATCACCCAGGCTTTTTAGGTCAGGTGCTAATGAGGTCGAGGTCTTGAGCTTGTGCCTCATCTGGGACACAGAAAAGAGAAAAAGGAAGCCCCTTTCCCTATATTTGTATCCCTCACTGATTGTCTGCCACTTTTCACAGCTGGGACCAAGAATATGGATGACTTGGTGTGGTCTATCCTTACTCCCTGGAAGACCAGTAGCATCTTCATCTAAATTGGCCCATTTCTTTTTAAACTTCAAGATTTAAATATTTAACCTCCATCTCAGACAGTTGGTTTGATAAGAGTAATTACTAAGATTTTTATAAGCACTTTATGGTTTACCAAATACTTTCTTTACATTATACCCATCAAGTCAAACCAACAAACATTTTTTCAGCACTGCTATGTTCTAACCATCATGCTAAGCATCAGAAGCTCTGTGAAGTAGGTATTGCAAGTATTGTTATCCCTATTTTAATTATGAAGAATCTGAGGTTTGTGTGCATTAACTAATTTGTCCCAAAAATCTCAGCTTGGAAATGAAATCCCTGACTCTGAGAACAGTATTCCAAATTGAATGTAACTCTGGACAAGTCACTTGGACTTTTTTGGGGTCTTCATATCACACACTCCCTCCCCTCACCCACCCTTCTCCCCAATATTCTTCACCTCATATTCTTTTTTTAAGGTTTTTTTTTTTTGGTTTGTTTTTGCAAGGCAATGGGGTTAAGTGGCTTGCCCAAGGCTACACAGCTAGATAATTATTAAGTGTAGCCACCCCCCCCACCTCATATTCTTAAAGAAAGAAAAACACTTTATAAACCTGTATGCACCATAGAAATGGGTGCTCTTTTTCCTCTGGTTGAGATGGATCTTTATGAAAGAATAGCAAATTTCTAGCTATGTAAAGACAAGGACAATTAGGAAACACAGCAGACATTTAGTGTCTGTGTCTGGGACCTCCAGATTTGGAATTTCTGCCCTTCTCCAGACTTCTTCTGTGCTCTCTCATTCTGAGGACTCACAGTGGTCACTGTTCCCCATCACTTGGTGATTGCTGGGAAAAGTAGAAGAGAAGTCATTGAATATACAATTCACATGGCCAATCTGGCATGCTGGCTGGTGGAGCTTTGGGTAGAGCCACATTTATTTCTGCTATTTTTAAACCAGTTCTGGTTGGGGGGGGGAAACTTTTTTTTTCCTCTGAAGACTTTGTAATTGTGGCTGGGAATGAAAGCTCTTTAACAATGTTAAATTTCTGGCAAATGGAGGAGAAATGAGCCCTGAGAAGATGAGGGGAATGTGGGACGATGGGAAGAAGAGGTCACGTTGAGACCAGGACATGCATCAAAATACTGGGTTGTGCTCAGGAACCCGGCCCACTGGCCCACATGGGTATTGTGATCACAAGGGAATTGGGATCTGCTGGAGAGGGAAGAAACTGAACTACCAGCCTCCTCCTAGCCTATTTGCTAATGGGACAAGTAAGAGCAAAGCTGTTTTCTATTAAGTCTTAATGTCATTCTCTGTCTCTCTGTTCTCACTTCTCTGTCTCTGACTTACATTATCTTTCACAGTCACTCCCACACTTGTGTCTTCCCCTGGTTCTGCATATGCGCTGGTCTCTCTGACTCTCTTGATCTCCAGTGTCTCCTTCTCTCTCTGTCTCTTGAATTCTTGCATTTTGTCTTGCTCCTAAACTTTCTTTATCCATATCCCTCCTTCCTCTTCCCCCCTCTCTCCTTTCCCTTTCCCTGTCTTTATCTCTTTCTCTGTTTCTCTCCCTCCCTTCTTTTCTCAATTCCTCTCCAGATTTCTCTGTCTCCTCTCCTTCTATCTCTGTCTTTAATTCTTTCTATTTCTAACTCTGTATCTCTGCCCTGTTTTCTTTTTTCTCTGTCTCTCTTTCCCTTTCTATCTCCATCTGTTTCTGCCTCTGTCTTTGTGTTTCTGTCTCTGGTCTTTTTCTCTCTCTGTCTTTTTCCCCTCCCTTTTTGTTTCTATCTCTCTCTCTATGCATATTTCTCTTTCTGTCTCTCCATCTCTCTCCTCAGCCTATCTCTACCTACCTACTTCTCCATTCCACACCCCCCCCCCCAATATATGTCTCTACCCTGACTAGCTGTCTAGGAATTTTTATAGCTGGTACACACTGCCTGCAAGACTAGGGAATGCTGAAGATTCTAAGCATGGGAGTGGTGAGGTACATATTGGAGGTTATTAATGATGGCCCATAGGCAGAAACACCATGAAAGCATGGGCTGGCTGTTCACAGGACCAGAGGAGGAGGATTTCAGTTCATCATACATAAAGAAGGACCTCTTAACAATTGGAAGTAACCAACAATGGGAAAACCTCACCTTGAGATAGTAAAGTCCTTGTCACTGAAAGTTCACTTTTCAGGTTATAATTTCATCTGATAAATTTAGTTTCTTAAAATTTTATTGCATTAATTCCAAATTGAGCCTTGTTTTTTTAATGAAGAATAAACATGAAAAAGAAAAGCAGTTTAGCAAAACCAACTGACATTACTCTTAAAATTTATTTTTTTAATTTTAAAAAAGAACCCCAATTTTAGCGGCCAATTTAGCATCTAGGGCTAGATTTTATTTTTCAAATGTCCAAACAAAGAACATGTTTAGGGATTCTTTTTCTTCAGTAGTTTTTTTTAAAGTCATAAATGAAATCAGCAATTCTGTGTGTGTCTAATCATCTCTGACAAAAATAAAAGGATGGATGGAAACATTTACAAATATCCTTCAGTAGTTTGTTTTTTTTTAAATCGTAAATGAAATAAGCAATTCTATGTGAAGAATTCTTCTTCTAAGTGGCTGATTTGGTTCTTAGACATTGATCATGTTAAGATAGGACTTCAATACACATTTCCAGCCCCTTCAGGTCATGGACCCTTTTTTTCTCTCTATCCTTTGATACTCCCCCAGTCACAGCCTGGTACAGAATCAACATAAACCATCCCTCAGTGTTTGAAAGAAAGAGTGAGTGATTGAATATAAGAAGGAAGACATTTCCAAACAAGTGCTACTTCAGCAAAATTTAAAAAGGAATTGATCTATAAAAATGATAATTCATATCTTTAGAGCTCTCTAAGGTTTAAAAGGCACTTTTCGCTCAATAACCCTGTGACATGTAGATAGTTTATTATTATTATTATTATTATTATTATTATTATTATTATTATTATTATTACCACCAGACAAGGAAAATAAGATTCATTGAAAATTAAATGATTTACTCAAGGTCATACAAGCAAAATCTAAGGAGGTTCACCATATCAGTCCCTATTATGACTGATAGCTGCACCACCTTGTTCTCTGGGATTCCCTTTGATTTTCCCTGATCCAACTGGTAACTAAACCAAATTTATTCCTTGTTACTAGTAGAAGTATACTTTATTCCACTTCCAACTCTAGCCATGGATTGTGCCCCCATCTCTGGCTCCCTTTTTAAAGTCCAATTTAGAGAATGTATAGTTTCTATTTATATAATATGGTGACTGTAAATTACTTTGTAACTTAAAAAAAGAAAAAATATGAGCTATTAAATAGCTTACTAAATAGGAGAGGAGACCCAAAGCTAAGGTACTTGGTGCTGCTCTTTAATATTTGCTGTTCTTCCCCCCAAATCAGTTCATAGTTTTCCAACTCTGACCAATCTCACCCTTTGCTCCACTTAGCTATTCTGTCCAAATTATGACTTTTCTCCATTTCCATCCCCATATGAAAGACCAGCCCCTTTTCTTACTCCTTGGTGTCCCTAAATATCCCTCCATGGATTGTAATCATCGATTACCAACCTCTTCAGTTGGTTGTACTATCCTCCCACTCTGGGAAGGGCTGCCTTGCCACCCCCCTCCAAAACCTCATTTGTCTTTAAGACAAGTTTTCTTCTCCATGAGTTTCAGTTTTCTCATCTCCTAAATGGTGGTGATAATCCATACAGCAACTACTTCACCAGTCAATTGTAAAGAGATTATATCATAGATCCCTTGTAGACCACAGAGCATGGTAGCTTTTTGGGGGGTAGAAGTATGTTGTTTTGAAGAATATTTGATACTTTTTGTGTTCTCATTTGAGGTTTCCCTGGCAAAGATACTGTAGTGCCATTTTCTTCTTCAGTTCATTTTTCAGATGAGGAAACTGAAGCAAACAGGATTTACCTCAAACAAGTAATTTGCCCAGGGTCACCTAGCTAGTAAGTGTTTGAAGTGAGATTTGAACTTGGGTCTTCAAGATTCCAAACTCAGTGCTCTATCCATTGAGCAAACTGGTTTCCCAAAATGAAGAAGAATAAGGAAAGATAAGGTTAGACATAATACAAATAAAGCTAGATCCCAGTTTTTTTCAAGACTGTCTAGTAGTGTTTTTGAGTGTGTGTGTGTGTGTGTTTTGATATATGTGTATGTGTTTGATATATGTATATGTATTTGATTCTTGCCCAGGTATCTAATATTAAGGGAGTACCAGCACAAGGTAGAGTTCTACCAAGATGAATTTAGAGACCATCAACTCTATCCTGACTTTTCAGTGATAGGGTAGTTCCTGTAGCTTCATAGGATCATAGATGTGGAGTTGGAAAGGATTTCAAAGGTCCCTCCCTGATTCCAGTAGGCTTTTCTCACTGTACCATGCTAACTTTGACATACTCATTGGCCAGTTGCCTTTTTTCCTGGCTCCCACACTTGCCAGGTTCCAGATACGATGGGTATTTTAACTTTAACATCAACTTCAGGTTGATCCAAAGTAGTACCCATAATATGGATAACCTCAGTGGAGATAGGAAGTGCAGAAGGTGCTAGACCAAGGGCTATGTTTAGGAACAGGAAGCCCTTGTGGCACCCTCCAAATCATGCCACAAAAGCAGTTCCACTTGTGGGCAGCACGCCACACTCCTTTTGCAGCCAATCTCTGCATCTTTGGAGTGCCAGGCATGTCTCACCACAAGCTCCTGAAGTTCATCTTGTCTGTTGTGACTTGAGGGATGCTGGCTCCATGTCAGAGTCAGTCCAAGTCTATGACCTGGGGTCTTTTGTACAACCGAGGTCAGTAGGACCCCCCCCCAAATTTGCCTCCTTCCCAAATGAACTGAGGGTTCACTTTGAGTGACCAAAAAGTGGTAAGGGATTCCCTAGATGAAAGGCCCATCCCAGCTCTATTCAAAACAATTCATTAGTGGTATGAAAATTTAAATGACATTTAATCACAGAAATACAACTGAGTAGGAGACAGATTTGACTCTTTTTTTCCACTTCCTTCTCCCATAAAGAGAAAAAAGGTGTAATGATATTGCTTCTTTAAAACTGGCTCCTTTTCAAGGAAGCTTGGCACAGTGGAAAGCCTGCCAGATAAGAAGTCATGAGGCCAGGGTTCTTTTACTAGTCTAGTTGCTAACTCAATACATGACTTTGGACAGTTCCTTTATTACTCACTGAGCTTCAGTTTCCTCTTCTGTAGAATGGGGAGATTGAACTAGACCATTTCTGTTCCTTGGTAACAAGGTGCTAGGTCAGCAACTTGAGTTTCTTTTTTTTTGCAAGGCAAATGAGGTTAAGTAGCTTGCCCAAGGCCACACAGCTAGGTAATTATTAAGTGTCTGAGACAGGATTTGAACCCAGGTACTCCTGACTCCAGGGACAGTGCTTTATCCACTGTGCCACCTAGCCACCCCCAGCAATTTGAGTTTCAATAGGGCTTTGAGATTTACAAAGTGCTTTTTTTTAAAATATTAATCTTGCAAAGATGAGTATGCCTATTTCACAGATGAGGAGAGACTGATGCTCATAGAGATGAAGTCATTCTGTTAGTAAGTGACAAAACCAAGACTTCTTCTTCCAAGCCCCAGAGCTCTGCCCATTGGATCACACTTTTGCTTCTGACCTTTCATCTTTATCTGGGAAGAAACTCTTGTCTCTGGCTTCTTCATGATATCCTGAAAACAGTTTAAGAATCTATACTTGGAAGCATGCTGCATATATTGATAAAACCTCCAACAAAGATCCACCCTCTTGGATGTTCTCATATCCTTCTTACTCACCTGCCCTGAGAGGTTAATTCTGCCCTGGATGAACCACACCCTACTGGAGAGCAGTAGGAAGCATATTTGATCTCAACATTCAGTGCTATCCCTAACTGGGAAGCCCTTTGGAGAGCTGCCTGCAAAAATCATGCATGAAGTAATATGGTCCCCTTGATCTGGTTCTTAGCCAGCCTTCAATGAGGGCCATAAGAGTCAGAAGTCCTTGGTTCAAGTTTTGATTCTTAATCCTCTTTAACAATGGGACCCTGGGAAAATATCTTTTCACAATCTCCATTTCTTCACTCCCTAATCCATGGCATCATAGTGACAAAAGTCCTTTGTAAATCAAATTCAATCAATAATCATTTATTAAGCACTTGCTGTATCCCAAGTACTATGTTAAGTGCTGGGGCTATGAAGAAAGGCAAAAGACAGCTCCTCTCTCAAAAAGCTCACATGCCAATAAATATAATCAAATGAGTTACAAACAGGACAAAGAGGAAATAATCAACAAAGAAAAGATACTAGAATTAAGAGGGGCTTGGAAAGACTTTTGTAGAAAGTAGGATTTTTGCCAGGACTTGAAGGAAGCCAGGGAAGCCAGGAGGCAGAGGCGAGGAAGAAGAGAGTTCCAGGAATGAGGGACAGCCATTAAAAATGCCCATAGTTGGGAGATGCAGTGTTGTTATTGGAACAACAGGCTGTGGTGGTGTGGTGGTGGTGGTGGTAATAAGGTATAAGAAGACTTGGGAAGATGGGAGTAGGATATGGAGGGCTTTAAAAGTCAAATGAGGAATTTCGTATATGATTCTGTGAGTGATAGGGAGCCACTGGAATTTATTGAAAATGAAGGTGACATGTAAATGTGAGCTCCTATCATCATCATCATCATCATCATCATTTATTTTTTGCTATAATAAAACTGAAGAGATTCCAGCACATGAGACAATCAGTTAGTTATCAAAAAATAGAATGGGTTGCCTTGTGAAGCAATGAGTTTTCTGTCCCTAAAAATATTCAAGCAGGGGCAAAATAAGCATTTGTCAAGTGTGCTCTAGATAAGATTCCTACGCTATATGAGTTGTCAGAATAGAACCTTTTTTCACATCCTTCTATCTCTTGTTGTCAAGTCTTTTTTGTGTCCAACTCTTTGTGACCCCATTTTGGGTTTTCTTGGCAAAGATACTAAAATGGTTTGCTATTCCCTTCTCCAGCTTGTTTTATAGATAAGGGACTGAGGCAAACAGGGTTAAGTGACTTGCTCAGGGTCACCTAGCTAGCAAGCTCCTGAGGCTGGATTTGAAATCATGGAGATGAATCTTTCTGGTGCTCTATCCATTGTTTCACCTAGCTGTCTCTTCCATCTCTAAGATGATAAATATTAAGAAACTATTATGCTTTGAAATTATGGGGTAGTCAGAAATTCTTAGAATTGTTGAATTAGAACAAAAATTCCTTTGGATTAAGGAATATATCCTAAAAAAATTTTCAGTGAACACTGTAGTGCTTGTTTTTAATGTGAGCAAAAAAGATATTTCTTTCAGAGGAGGGAGAAAGATCCTTCTGAATAGCCTGGAAAGTGAAATTCAAACCTGGGGAAGAATCTGGGATGTAGTCAACAATGAGCTGTTCCACTGAGAGGGCAGACACATGTGGTTCTTTCATTTTGTAACACTTATAATCATTATTTTCCTCCTGTGGTTTAGAAAATGCACTTCATCTCCTCCCTAGCTTCCTCCTTGGTCCACTCCCTTCCTCTTCCTAGGGGTATGTTTATAAGGCTTCCAGTTTTCCTGTTGGTAAAACTAGATGAATCTAGGGGCTCATGAAAATTCCCTCTTTTCTTTCATTGGCTCCTTGCTTCAGGGAGGACATTGTGTTGCCCCTTTCTTGAGGTAGAGTAAAAATGTTCAAGTCATTAAAAGGGTTTCTTTTTTGGAGTTCACACTTGCAGGCAAAGGCACCCCCTTGTTCAAATTTCTCAATGTATTTAAATAGGTTTTGTCTAATGTTGGAGAATGGGGGTGGAGGGTACAGAAAGAGTCTGTATTTGACAGCAAAAAAAAAGAAGAGACTTGACTTCTGGGAGATTTAAAAGCTGCGTCCTGCCAGACAGAAATCCCCCTATCAGATGCTGTCCCTGGGGCCTTTGTGCCTGGGTCCCTATCTGCTGTAGCAGCTTGTGCCCATGTATTACAGAAACTGGTTCCTGAGATTACTTTATCCTCTAGATTCTGCTGGGTTGTTATTTCATTTCTGACCCCTTTCCCTTCTCTCCTCTGGAGATCAACTGCAGGATGAGAAAGCTGAGCTTCCTTAACTCCTTACAAAAGGACTTGGGGGTCATGCCCCATGGCTTGATTGGGTGGAGGAAATGAGTGGAGACTCCAGTACCCACTTCTCAAAAGATGAAGTTGGGTGGGTAGGGGTTTGGGGAGGTAGGAGGAAGTGGGAGAGAGGCAGAAACATGAACTATCCTATATAGATTCAGATTCACCAATGGGGAATGCATGGTCTTTGACCTTTTTTTTTCCCTTCCCCATTAAGAGTTTCATAGATTCAAAGAACCACCCACACCTCCTGCCCATATTCCTTGGAATTCTCAGTATATATCTGCTGGAGATATATTTCCATCTATTTGAATACAATGGATTTTTTCTTTGCAAAGATGATTGAGCCACAGGAGGGCTCAACCCCCCTACTTTATCCTTAACCCTACTCTGACTCTCTTTTTCTCACTGGTACCAGCAAAGTCCCAAAAAAACTCAGTGCCATAGAATGTTAGATGCAACTCTTAGAGTTCATCTTATCCAACTCTTTTATTTTATAAAGTAGAAAACTGGCCCAGAGAAGCCCCACTGACTTGCCCAAGGTCACCTAGCTCTATATAAGATGCAGATTTAAGGTCTTAGGTTCTCCAGTCAATCTCTTTTAATGTGTCAAACAAAACAAGAGTTAGGGAAATCTTTGGAATTCAGTTACATCTTATTTCCATGTCTTCTCCCTGCCAGTCCCCTCTCTCTTATCATACGTACCAGGGGAACCACAACTTGCAGTGAGCATCCAAATCCTTCAGGCAGGACAGCAGACTTTACAGAGTTAATCTTCACATCAGATACAGAGATGGGGCTTCCCAACTCTGGCATTAGCCCAGGCCCTTCCCTGGCTGCGTGTCTGGGTTCTGGCCTGCGTCTCTGGTCTGGTCGGCGGCTCCGGCAGCACCTGCCCCAAGCTGGAGGATGAACTTACCCAGTGACAGACAGCTTTTGTCATCCTCCGGAGAGCTGCCCTCCCCCTCTGCCTCTCAGATAGCAGAGAGGGAAGGGGAGGGAAGGGGGGGAGGGAACAAGGACAGAGCAGATTGAGACCCAACCCAGAAACCTTTTTTACTTTGCCAAAATATTGGGCTTGCTGGGCGGCCCCTCCCAGCACGCACCCTGGCCTCTCCCCTTGTTGCCAGCCGACCCTCACATCTCAGCAACACAATGCATGTCTTCTCACGTTCAGACGGAAGGTCTAGACACTTTTTCTACCTTTTGTTCACCAGGGTCATAGGTTGGGAAGTGTTCCCAGACTGTGGGGTTTTTGCTTGATCAAGGAAGGACTTTCCAGAAAGGCGGGGTGGGGGGGTCCTAGGGGGTGGCTGAGGCAGGGGGGAGGTGCCTTTTCTTTGGAAAAGGAGAAGGGCACTCCTTGCATGGTGAGTAACCCCACTATTTAAACATGCTTGGATTTAGCCTTGCCGACTGAGGAAGCTCTCAAACAGTACTGTGTCTTTGAAACACACTCAAGTTGACTCCCACTCCGGTTCTTACATGCACAGATGCTCAGCTGACACCATCTAAATAAAACCCTGGCAGCCCATGCCAATAAGTCTAGAGCCGCCTGCCAAGAAGAAGCCAAGACCAAGCTACAAGACCAACCCAGCCAGGTCTGAGCAGAGGCCTGGTGTGTGGAAGGCTACCCTGACACAATTCTCCCTCCCTCCACACAGAGACTCACAATACAGGAGCAAATAAAAGAGTCCTAGCTGAGCGGAAATGTTCTAGGAAAGGCTAAAGGAATAAATTCCCTACTCTCCAACTGAGCTTTAACTACAGATTTTTGTGACAAAGAGCAGTTTGTAGAATGCAATAAGAACAAAAGACACTGGCAGAGTCAACTGGAATATCTCCTCTCTTATTCTTTCCGCAGGCACTTAGCTCCAGTGCCAGCCACTGTCAATAGCTTTAGAACACTGTCATTTGGTAGGGGCACTGCTGTTTGGTCTTTTAACAGGATCTTGAGAGTCCTTACTTTCATAAGCTAAATTGAAAGTAAATTTGATATTGCTCTCTGACAAGAAAACCTATAAGTCTTTGGAATAAAACATCCAACCAGTCAGACAAACACAAAAACAACCCGAACCCACCACCACACTTAATTCTGAACCATTCAAAAAGACCAGGCTGAAGTGGGTACCCAGGAGGGCAAGAGGCAGGTGTAAAACAGCAACAGGGCATTATAAATAGAAATACCAGCCTCAGGTATTTGCACACATAGCTCAAGCAACCAGATCTCTAGCCTTTGCCAGAATGACTGTGGGAGGAAGTCTAAGGAATCCTGTCTGCTAGTGGAGGGCAGAGTCGGGAGATCAGGATTCTGTTATTCACAGGGTGACCAGCTATGTTTTTCTCCCTGAACAAAATGAGGAAGTTGGACTAAAGGATCTCTAAGATCCCTTCCAGTTCTTACATTCTCAGTCAACCAATAAGCATTTATTAATTTATTAGTATGAATTTATTTGTTAATCATCTATTTATTTAAATATTGTTTTTATTATTAATAATAATTTATTAATACTTATGCTGAATTCAGATACTGTGCTAAGGGCCACAGCTACAAAGAAAGGTAAAGGACAGTCCCTGCCCTCAAGAAGCTCACAATCTAAAGGGAGAAGAAAACATGTAAACTACTATGTACAAATAAGCTAAAACAAGTTAAACTGGAAATAATCAATAGAGGGAAGACACTAAAATTAAGAGGGGCTAGGAAAGATTTCTTTTAAGAGGTGGGTTCTCTGGGACTTGGAGAAAGCCATTAAGCAGAGATGAGGAAGAACAGCTAGTTAAAATATCTGAGACCTTTATTCTACCTTAAAGATTGCCAAGTCTCTTCCAGTTCTGATATTCTTAACGATTATATGACCTCTTATACTGGGTCATTACTTGTGCAACTCTAGTTAGAAGTGAACCTTTAAAGAAAAGTTGTTTTGACCCTGCTGGTAATGATTGGTGAGTTACAAGACTGTAAACCCACTTCATCCACTAGTAATATTGATGACCCTCACCAAAAATGTTAAAACATAAATGCCAGAACTCTTGGAGATGTATAAGAGTTTCATACTTGTGTCAAAGAGGGACTTTAAAATTTTCCAGCCTAGAATGATAACTCTGGTCTCTATGTCTCTATTTTAGCATAAATATCCCTCCCCCCCCCCACCTTTTTTAAAAACACGAAATATCTTCATGTTCCAGCCACTTTGATGTTGGCACTCTTATATCACTACAAAATCTTTAGACATGGGTCATCTCTTCCTCCTTTAGGCCCCAAAGTCTAAAATTAATGTTGTAGAAAATAAGGAACCCCTTACCCCCATTCCCCAGCCTATGATTGTTACTACTTCACTTTTGGTCTAGGACATACATATACCCAGCTGGTTTCCTTTGTGGGAAGGTCTTGGCAAAAAGAGTTGGAGTTCTTTGGCAGACTCCCACAGAAATGGTGATACTTTCTATGTTGAATCAAACAGCTGTCTTTTTTAAAAACGAAACCCAGGTTTTTAAAAATGAAACCCTGGATGCTGTCAAGCTAGGGCATCCCCTTACCATGGCCATCCACAGTAACCCATTATGACCAAACTACATACAATGTAGGACATAGAAGGAAGGGTCTGTCCCTAACCTGGAGGTTTTCCCGAAGATATCCTTGATCAATATATTTCAAGTTTTAGAGTCTTAAACTTCCCAGGATTGGAAGGGACCATAGAAACCATCTAATTTAATCTCTCTCTATGTAAAAAAAACCCTCTTAAAGTATCCCTAATATGTGGTCTTTCAGCCTCTGCCTAATCAAGCACCTAATCAAGCAAACCTCCATTGTGGAACAGTTATGACTATTAGTGAGTTTTTAAATTGAAGCGAATATCTAATGCCTTATTAGGATCTACCTTTGGTCTTAATTCTACCTTATGAGGTTGAGTAGACCAAGGTTTATTTTTCTTAAGATAGTTGCCTTCAGGCTATCTGAAGATAGTGATTTTATATCCCTTAAGTTTCTTTTCCTACCTAAATATCCCCCCACACCCAGTTCTTCCATATATGCAAGAACCAAATATGGTTAGAGTTTCTGCCAACTTGTCAGTATGATTCTTATTGACAAGAATTAAGCCTAGAACTCAGCAAAATAACCCAAATGTGGTCTGACTAACCCAGATTACAAAGGGACAGTTACTTCCCTCATTCATACTTAGGGGTTTCTTCTCTCTGCCTTTTCATTTCTCCTTGGTTTTCAAAAAGGAGTTCATATTTATTATGTACCTACTGTATGATCCCTTCTGCTAAAACTGTTTCCAATCTGTCATAACACTTGACTTGTATTATGCTTATTCTTTTTCAAATTCTACTTTTTATTATTTTTTTGCATGTCTGACATCTTCTCTATAAGGCAATAAGCTCTTTGAATAAAACTTTTTAATCCATACAACCTTAGGCATAACAAGGTACAGAACTTTATGGTTCTTGTGGTGATTTCTGTCAGATTACCATGGAGTATGAGTGAACCAGTTCTGGGTATCTCCTTTTGACAGACTAGAGGAAGAATGGAATGGGAAACGGGAAGACTCAGAAATCATAACATATTAGGATCAATTGGAAATGATGTTTACTCTGTAGAAAGGAAGACTCAGGTAGATATAAGACATGATGACAAGCATTTTAAGAATTGTTATATAATATTGGTAGAAGGCAAACCTGAGACCAATTGAGCTAAGCCTGAAGAGGAAGATTTCTCTTTAGCATAAAAAAAAAAAACCTTTCCAGACGGTAAAAATGAAATGGGTTGCTTCAATGGGTAGTGAATTCACCATTACTGGTCTTCAAATAAAATCTGAGATATTATTCAATTGAGAATATCTAAATCAATCTTTATTCAGAGTTGATTAGATGACTTCTAAGATAGTTTTCATTCCTTTATTATGTGGTCCTTTTCTATATTTTCCCCAATGTCCCTCCACTGCACTGTTGGCTACTTGAGAAATGTTTGCTATATTGTTGATTTGTTCCCTTTGCAGGGCTGGGTTGGTAGAGTATGGTGGAGTACAAAAAGCCATAAGATATCTCTGCTTTCAAGGAGTTTACATGTAGTTTAATGTATGTTCACCTTATAAAGTTTAAAGATGATATAGAATGCCAGTTATCATCATCCTAGTCATAGTCATCCCCATTATCATTATAGTTCTCATCTTATTTGAAGGAGCATGAATAAAAATTTTCCTGGGATAAGAGTTTCAAAGAATTCCTCACTTGTTTTATGAAAAGGACTCAGAGACCTTGAATTGGATCTGACAGAGGAAACAGGTATTGGCTCATTACAACTTTACTGAGAAGTCTGTGGCCTCCTGTTCTTGCAACCAGAGAATATATCCCAAATTAAACTCTTCATAAAAGGAGAAAATCATTCAACTCTCCATTTTTTTAATTGCCGATTTTAGTAATTCCTTCCAAATAACCTATACATCTATGTCACTGCAATTAAAACAGAAAGTCTGTCTAATGAACAGTTGTAGCCCCTGGGTGATGGCAATACGATCAGTGAAATTGGGAGCAGCATTATTAAAATAATCATGAAAAAAACAAGGAGAGAAACAAAATAAAAAGGTAGGCTGGTGTAGACAGTTCTAGGAATTATAGATCAAGTGTCCTTTTTTTGCCACTAGTAAAAGAGCAATTGGAGACACCAACTGAATTGTTTGTATCTGTGATGCATGTTTGGATAGCTGATATTTAGGTCATCTCAACAAACATTAACTCTTTTTTTTTTGAGAACTTACTACTTGCTTTGGGGATACAAAGGTGAAAAAAACTCAGTACTTGCCTTCAAGGGACTGACACTCCAATAAATATAAATGCTTTCCTAGAGCCATAGTGAAAACAGATCTGGAAGGAGAAGGTCTTAGAAATTATCTAAATCGGGAGCGGCTAGGTGGTGCAGTGGCTAAAGCACCAGCCCTGCAGTTAGGAGTACCTGGGTTCAAATCCGGTCTCAGACGTTTAATAATTACCTAGCCGTGTGGCCTTGGGCAAGCCACTTAACCCCTTTTGCCTTGCAAAAATGTTAAAAAAAATAATCTAATTCAACTTCCTTCGATTTATATATGAGGGAAACTAATGGGGGGAAAGAGAGAGAAGCAAATAAGTAGTAGTGAGAGCTGCAGAAACAGAACTTGCATCTTCTACTTCCATTTTGAACTACACTTTTCACAAAAGTGCTCTCTGTATGTCTTCAGCTGATGCCTGGAGTTTCTATAGTTTAAAATGGGGAAGAGGAGAATGAATCCACAGCCCTTTCATTTAGGTGACCTAAATTTCCTTCATTTGCATCAGGTCCTCAAGTTCGGGGAAGCAAGATCCTATCGCTCACATCCATTTTATAAATATTTCAGCTCCTTTAAAGCACCTGATGAGGCTGTAAAGGGGGAAATCTGTTTCTGGTGTTAGTTAGTGCTTGGAAGCCACCCTGCGAATGTCTCAGAGAAACACCCTTTGTGATCCAGTCTGGGCTAGACGCTGCCTGAGAGATTTCAACTTTCATTTCCCTGAAGGAGCAAGATAGCTCATGTCCAGGTCAAGCCTGGATAACCGGAGGGGAAAAGTGAGAGGGGACGCTCCCTTTCATTTATCTTTGTTCTCCAGGGACGCTTGGGAATGTGGTGGGAAGCCCCCTTCCTCCTTTTTGGGTCTTGGCCCTTCCACTCGGGCTCTCCAAATCACAGTAACCACAACAACAGCAGCAGCAAACACGGCCATCCTGGGACCCCCGAGCCAAGGTCCTGAGACCCGAAGGGTCCTTATAAGCAGGTGCTAGGAAGAGGTGAGATAAGCTTCTGAGCGAGTCTCTAGCTGGACAGCGATCTTCCCCCCCTTCCCCCCCTTTTTTTAAAGAGCAAGCAGAAACGAAGGCCAATCAGGATGATTACCTATTTTATATTTCTCTCCGATGGACCTCCCCTGTTTCCCTCCCCCACACCTCCCTTTTCCTCGTGAATCAAGAACCAGACCGATAACTTATCATTTTCATTTAACTCCATCTGACAAATCGTTTTAGACTGAGAAAGCAATACTGCATCTTTAAATGGGCACTTTGTCAGTGCGTCTCTGGGCGCTGTAAAAGTCCTTTGTTATCTCTGTCTAGACAGGACGCTGGCGGAATATTTGGTATGTAGAAGGGAGAGATTTGACAAGGTTGAATTCATTTACCAGCTTTGTAAAAAAAAAAAAGCGGGGGGGGGGGCATTCTCTCCTGAACCGTCTTCTGCTCTCTGGATGGACCATCCCCCTAGTTCTTGGAGAGCAAGCTGGTGCGGTGTTTTAAGCTGCTTATGTGGGGGAAAGGGGAGACAGGAGCTTATTGAGGCTCGAAGTTCTTTGCTCCTTTTACGACTGTCTAGACATCCTGCAGATGCATGTTTGTGGTGAAATGACTTTTCCCTCTGGTTATAGGAGAGTAAATGGAATGGTTTCAGTCGCCCAGCCTCCCTCCACCCCCTCCACCGGTCTTGCCTGTGCCCTCCGACTGTCCCCTGTTAGTTAAAAAAAAAAAAAGAAAGAAAGAAAAATAAAGGTGTGTAGCTTGTTTGTTATTGTTGTCTTTGTGTTTGTAACACATTTGTCTGGATGATGATTTTATGTCTCTCTCTCTCTCTCACACACACACACACGCACACATACATACATACAAAGTTCCTCATTGGGGGTTTCTTCTTTTTTTGTTGGGGGATGGAGGGGGGCTTGAGTCTCTCCCCCCCCCCCACTCCAATTCATATTGTTATAAGACTATACTAATAGGGCACCTTAGGTTGGGTTTAGGAATGAAAATATCACCCTGATTTGAATGGGTCCGGGGGTTTTTAGTTATGCGAATTAGATGCATTAATTAACCCCGTTGCCATAGCTACTGGGTGATTGTTAAACAGAGTGAAAAGGGGACAAGCTGTGTTTGTGGATAATCTCCCCAGGCCCCCTCCGCCCCCCCCCCACAGGCCCCCTTTCCAACCCCCCCCTTGGGAGGTGAACTGTGAAGTCAAATATTCCCCTGCCCCACTCTCAAAGCCTTAAAAATGACCCTCTGCCGCAGGCTCAGCCTTCCAGGGTTCGGTAAACTCTGCTGCAGTGTGACTGGGGAGGGGGAGGCGGGGGGCGGGGGGATCCAGCCCCGAAAACCACCCTGAACTTAGGAAAATGAGTTTACAAATAAGCCGTGGTTCTAAGGTTTCTTTAAAGCCAGTGAGAAGTGAAGAACTCTCTTCTAGGGAGGCTAGGATCTAAATCTAGAAAGGGACCTCGACTGACCCTCCCCCTACTGCCCCCCTCCGTCTCTACCCCTTAAAGCCACCCCCCTACCCTTTAAAACTATTGTCACTGCTGTTGACCTTACTGAAAAGCCATAAATTTTCCACCCCAGCACAGTCATCAATCTGCCTTCTGGTTTTACATACTGGGGGGGGGGGGAGACCTGGGGAGAGGTGGGGGGGGAGGAAAGCACCCTCGATTGGGGAGGGGGAGAAAGGGGGAAGCAGGGGGCACACAGCAGATGTCTCTTGGGGTTTCTAAAATGCTTCCCATATCTTATTGTGCCAGGGAAGACAAGACTAAATATAAATCTACTTTCCTTTTTTTTCCCTAAGTAATTTGAAATTTCCACTACTGCAGGAATATAGAAAAGGAAATGGATATAGCAGAAAGCTCCAGGTTTCCTGTGCAGATTCCTCTCACCCCCCAATCCACAAGCCAGAGTTGACCTGTTAAACTGCTACTCCCAATTGTAATGGAAATATATTTTATTGCCAGTGTTTTAAAAGCTCTTTGGACAGTATGGGTTACTGGGATTGAAAGCAATTTGGGGATGTTTGGAAGGGTTGTTAAGATTGCCTCCAGGTTTACAGACCTGTTTTCATTTTTTTATGTCAAGAAGATAATACTACCTTTCCTTTTTCTAGCACTTAGAGCTTACAACATGCTTTACTTTAAAGCAGTCTTGGTAGTTAGGCATGTGATTAGCCCAGTTTTTTTTTTTTCAGATGAGGAGACTGAAGTTCAGGGAGGTAATGAAGAACTCATTCAGAATTAGCAGAGATGATCTTTGAACCTAGGTCTTCTGAGAAGTT